>NC_049983.1:15193204-15244798 GCF_000003815.2 Branchiostoma floridae | reverse complement strand
ATTAGGTAGTCTTTTACCTCCCCGACCGAAGTCAGGGACTCATTTTTACACCTTGGTAAAGTTAGGTGAGGAAGGTCGTGTAAAGTGCCTTTCCTAGTGGCACAAGGCCGGGGGGGGGGGGGCGCGGCGGGGATCGAAATCGGGACCACTAGATTCCGAGCCGAACGCTCTACCAGTTACGCCATGGCACGCCCGACGCCACGTGGACAACAGGACGCATGTATAAATTTATAAAGGACATCCTGGTGACAAGGTGGTTTGGGGTTGTTGACTCAGAATCTAAAGGTTCCGGGTTTGAATCCTTAATAGACCCATGTGATAGGCCCTTGGGAAAAGCACTTATTACACATCTTTCGTCACTCGACTCAGGTAAAAACTCGACTTCGGTTTGGGACGTTCTCTTCAATGGAAAACTAGAACCAGAGGTCCCATGTTTGTAGAGAGCCACACCCTGCTGAGTATTAAGGAACCACCATACTTAGGCCACATTGACTTAGTTTTATGGAGTCCCGAAATTAATGCACGAGGGCGAAAAATCCAGCAAAGAAAAAATGCAAAGATAAACTACAGGACTTAACATCTAGTCCATTCTTTTCCTAGCTGGGTTTGTCTTGTGTTCACCTCCAAGAAGACTGTAAGACACAATTGTCCCCATTTCAATAATGTTTTTATTAAAATCTATAAAAGAGTGAAACAATGGCTCGAGGCCCCATGTGCTGACCATGTGCCCCCATAGTCTGTAGAGCAGGTCCTCTGGCAAGCAAAAAAAATCCAGATTGACCAACGATGCTGCAATTTATTACTTTTTCGGAGAACAGACGAAAATCCATGCGCGTGTTATCCATAAGATTAAGACAGTTCGGCCTTATCAATAAGAAGCGATCCATACAGGTGTGAAGTGAGTGGATAATACCTTTTAATCAGATTTTTAAAAATTGCCCCTAACCCTAAGACACATTCTATTTACCGTACAAACAGGTATGTTACGCCATTATTTGCGTTTTACTGGTAATGGTCAAAATGTAAAATAAAAAAGGGGTATCCAATTTTAATTTTGAAATATTTCTTGTACCGCTTCATATCACAATATGTTATTCTGGAAAAAAATTATTGTTGCTATTCTTTTGGCTTGTAACAAATAGTAAATAATTCTGTATCATACATTTCGTAACTACATTTTATTCGCTTCGATTCTTGAATTTATACGTATTCAACAGTGTGCGGTGTAATAGCACAGTACAACTGTTAAATAGTCTGGGCTCAAGCCATTGATATCTTGGTGCAGTAGATTTGCCATTTCTCGATTAAACCCCTCAGTAACTTGTTTTTTTTTTTTCTGCTGAGACAATCAAGGAATAAAACACCATGGTAGAAGCGATTGCGTCAGAAATCGGTCCCCACCAAACGCTGAGAAACTAATGTTTTAGATTAAGTTGTTTGTGTAGCCAATAGGCAGTGAGAGAGACAGAAAAAAACATTGAAGTGACGCCAGCTCAACCCCACACGAGTGGTATATTCCTTCGACAACCGACGGCTGCGATTTTCAGTCGCCGCACAACAATTCTCAGCGGCGCAGGTCTGCAAGAGGGCTGAGGGCAGGAGAACAGGATGGGGCGCGCCTTCTGTACCGTGTCTACGGTGCTTCTAACGCTGTTACTCTTCATCCCCTCCACGCTACCGGGCCGACTAGTGAACGAGAAGACTCCAACACAAGGTGTGAACATATTTCTGTCCTTTTAGATAGTTAAGTGAAAATGTCGGCGTGAGCACATGGTCGTTTGACAATTGTTAACACTTAGACATAGAATTGTTTTTGGCTGTTGTTATTTTTGACGTTCTAGCTCCCCGCTTTCCCGTTTAAATGCTGAAAACAAATCGCCTTATGACATATAACGTTATGAACATATCTTTACATCGTTTTGGCTTCGGAAAGACGATTTGTTTCAACCACGAAACGAGGAAAAACAAGCGCCTATTTTACTTAGACATATTTGATAAAGAATGCCATTGGTTCATACGTCTTATCGAAATCAGATTTAGTATTTTGGGGCAAGAATGAAAAGGATAAAAAAAGAAATCTGTTCAAGACAGAGAAATGAAAATTGCACACACACCTACATGTGGCTACAACAGTGTCGTCTAATACAACAATCTAACATTTGCGTCTAGTGTTTCTGCATATAGATTTATTAATATATTGATATGTGTTGGAAAATAGGGCGGGATGATACCTTCGCGACATACTGAATCATTTTGCAGTAGGATTTTACCTAACTACAGACTGATAGTAGTTAGAAGGTATAGAATCAGGGGTTAACATCTTATACAGAAAATGTTGATTTTTCCTCATTTTTCCGAATTTCCTTTGACAAATGTCCGTCGGATAATAGTCTGTGTTGAGCACATATGTGTACGTCTCAGTATTCGTCGCTAACCTGAATTTTTCTCGGGGACTGTACAGTGATGATTCGCGGGGAAGTAGCGTCGCCCACACTGGAGTTTGTAGTAATTGTCTGGGCGGCGAGCGGGGATAATGATCATACTCAAGCAGATGTAAGGTTCCGGCTGCGTCCCAGTGCCTTATGCATGTTCTTGCAACATTTAAGACGCCTTTTAAGACATACACATCTGTAACTCTTCGATGGCATCCCGCAAAGCATGTGTGTACCAATAGGGATATACGTAGAAACGTTTAAATAAATCTTTGGCAATGGTAGGCAGGCACTGAGTCACTCGCTATCGTGGGTTAGGCGAAATGTTTACTTGGCCTGCTTGGCTTTTAAGGTGAAGGAGGGGTGTGCACGTCCTTCTCCACCCTCTCGTCTACTGGCGCATAAAGTCTCACAGGGACAAGAACTGTATGCCACGTGTAAGACGGCCCCAGCAGATACAGTGTTGTTATTTGGAGTTTCCATCTCCTAGGGGGATGTAAAGGGTTCCTCCTACTCCCGACTCATGCCTGACGCATGACCCATGCCTGAAAGCAATAGCAATACAGACAAAAAAAATCCCCGACACAGTGCCCTTGTGGTTTGGTTTGTTAACTCGAAACCCTGGATGAACCGAGTTCGAACTCGTGACAGATTATATTGCGTCCTTTTGGATCAAGTCAGGTGTAAATGTTGAGTGCAGCTGGGGATGTCACTCGGCCAGGACGTTAAACGGAGTTCCGCGTTTGAGGACAGGCAAATCTAGAGCGAGCGTTAAAGAACCCCCACACTCGTGAAAAGAGTAGAGGTCCATCCCAGTGTTAAATTCCAGAAAGTAATCTAAGGCACGATCTAGACACAATTTTTCCCGATATCTGCTAGCGGACAGCTTGTCGGCGACAGCTTTTTTCAGCGTCTACACGGAACTCTAGTGGCGAAATATTGCTTAATATTTTTGTCCGAGCGCAGAAGGCACCCTCTGAAACGCTAATTTCTGAATTGGTTGGTTGGTTGGTTGGTTGGTTGGTTGGTTGGTTGGTTGGTTGGTTGGTTGGTTGGTTGGTTGGTTGGTTGGTTGGTTGGTTGGTTGGTTGGTTGGTTGGTTGGTTGGTTGGTTGGTTGGTTGGTTGGTTGGTTGGTTGGTTGGTTGGTTGGTTGGTTGGTTGGTTGGTTGGTTGGTTGGTTGGTTGGTTGGTTGGTTGGTTGGTTGGTTGGTTGGTTGGTTGGTTGGTTGGTTGGTTGGTTGGTTGGTTGGTTGGTTGGTATCTTAAGCTTGCTCTAGATTTGTCTGTCATCAAACCACACTGTATCCGACAGTCCACGGGAAACAAAATTGTGCCTTCAAAGTCCACTAACAACCACTGTGGCGTCGTGTACGGTATAACTAGCAGAGCGTTTGGCACGGAATCTAGAGGTCCCGAGTTTGATACTGGCCGTGCCCCCGACGTTGTACCCTTGGGAAAGGCACTTGACACGACCTTCCTCACTTCACCCAGGTGTAAAAATGTTGCAAAATCAATCTGACTGGAGAATTTAAAATTCAGATCAGTTTATCCATTTAAGTTTCATCCATTTAAGGAATAAATTTATGTCATCATGTAGCGAGAACCTGCCAACATCCTAACGCGCGACTCCTTTCCATCCTAGCCGGGATAACCGACCACGTCAAGACAGTCGAATGTCGTGATCCAGTGCATCTTTCTTGCGACCGCGGCGTTCTACTTATCAGGTCCATCAATTACCTGGGACACCGAGCATGGCCATATTCTCGTTCTCCATCCACAGCTGATCTTCGCAAAAAATGTGATGGCAAACGCTATTGCTTTGAGCCACTCCGAGATTGCTTCAGACGAGATGAGTACAAAGTCTCGTACTCATGCAAAGGTTGGTTAGACATAATTCTTTACAACGGCCACATATTGCAAGATTATTTGTCTATTCTGTAAATCGTTTTCTTTTTTGCACATCAAAATATGGTCAAAGAGAGAAGCTGTAGATTTGCTGAGGGCCTTTTTTTCGAAAATTTGAAAGACTTAAACTAAAAAAAACGATGGATAGACTGCTTATTTGGGTATATATGTAGCTCAGTGATGATTGACATAATACGATGCTGATATACAAACTGTTCCTTAATTTACATATATATGATAGATCAAGAAATTTGATAAACATTTGATAATATGATGCTAGTCTTCATTTCAACACTCAATAACGACGTGATACCAACACACGTAGCTACTACTCATGTTGTCATTAAACCTAAGGGCATTACAAAAGTATATGATAATAACAAAGTAGTGCATGATAAACCACATGGGTACAAAACTCATACTCATGTAGAAAAAAATTAAAATCGTATACTGGTAAATTTTGAGAAGGTAAATTGCAAGTAGGTACTGGAAGTCAGACTGGTAGACCAAAAGATAGGAAATCTTCTGGTTTCTTTTATGAAAAATTTGTCAAACTGTAGAATTTTGGTGCTGTTAATGCTTGTTGCCTAAGGCTTAGGTCACATTTCCAAACCGGGGCCCGGCCGGGATGTTTTAAGTAACGAAAAATTAAATTGTATACCTAGGAATACACACAAATCATGCCCATGAATCTTATTTTGGCGCTTTTATGTATTTTGATGTGTTTTATATTATTCTTTTTGCTCCCCAAAGCTGCCCGGCCGGGCCCCGATTTGGAAATGTGACCTAAGCCTAAAGCCGTGAGTTATATACCCGCTGTGTCGCTCAACCGGCATGCACGATTTGAAGCAGCTGCTGTTGACTATACACACAGGAACTACATTGTATGTTTAGATTTGTTCTTCAATCTGCATGGCTATAATGTTATTCTCACGCAGATGTAGAGGACGACCCATGTAAGAAGAAACCATGTGAGCATGGTGCCTGTGTCGCCAAAAGTGGCCACTACACCTGTGACTGTGAGCGTGGATGGACCGGGAAGAACTGCAACGACCGTAAGTAGTTTCCTGCATGAACATGGTGGCATAGGTTTTTTTTTTCTTGTACGGCTTATGTGTGGTGGCCGACCTAGGTACTGCAGGAAGCCTTTTTGTTTCAGCATCTTTTGCTGTGGCCATGCTCTGATCTTGATGTGTTTTTTTAATGGTATACTATAGGTAGCTTTTAAGATGTAGGTAAGAAGTGTTGCAGGTTCAGTCCACTAACAGCCTGTTGTGGAACTGCAGCGACGGGCAAAAAATAATTCACGAAATATTTTATTAAAGTATGGGGCCTCCGAGCTGTCTTCAAGCCTTAATCCAAATCCTCTAGGAGAGACGCCAAAAAGCAGTTACTCGAGCAACTGGATATGATTTTTGTTTGGATAACTGCTTTTATAGGCTTATCTTATTACCTGGATGTCTAGCCTTCATCAACGTACACTCAGTATATGTTTTGGAATCAAAAGGTGCAGTTGTACAATTGTGTACAGTACAGTTGGTGAAGACCGCGTGGCACAGTGGTATTGTGTTCGCCTTGTGACCGAGAGGTTGCGGGAATCCGCCTGCCGTGCTGCCGATCTTGTGCCCTTGGGAAAGGCACTTTACACGACTTTCCTCACTTTACTCAAGTGAAAATGAGTCGTCCCTCAGATAGGACGTTAAATGGAGGTCCCGTGTCTGGGGAGAGCCATACCCCGGGCACGTTAAAGAGCCCGCCACATGTGCGATGGTGCGGTGTACCTTCAGTACCTTGGCCGCACCTGGAGCAATTACTGTAGTATTGAGGTCACCTGAGTGGCGGCGAATGCCAGCTCGCTCCAGACACTTGCGACAGTCGCATTGAGGTCACCTGAGTGGCGCCGAATGGCAGCTCGCTCCAGACCCTTGCGATTTAGCCCCGCCTATTGTAAGCTCCTCGCTATTCAGCCCCTGGCTGCAAAGAGTGAGTAGTAGGCCCACCCAATAACAATAATAACAACTACAATGAGCTTAATGTTTGTGAGTCCCGTATGTTAGAAGACCCAGTACAGAGATAACACTGGCACCTTGCTGGCCATGTGACGGCAGGGTGTTTGGCCCGTGGCCAAGAGGTTCTGGTTCGAATCTCTTGATATTCCACTGATCTTTCCTGACTTCACTCTGGTGGAAATGATTAGCTTCGGGGGTTTCGGTCAGCGCCGTCCATCCATGACGATAAATTGAGGTCCCGTTTTTGAGGAGAGCCATAAATCTGGCACTTTGCAGAAGTCACCACAACTTTTTCGGTGTGAGTGGTTCAAAACCTACAGTCCTATGGCCGCACCTAGGACAATTACTGTCGTATTGAGGTCACCCGAGTTAACACCGAATGGCAGCCGCCCCAGACCCGTGACATTTAGCCCCGCCTATTTATATCGTAATCTCATCGCAATTCAACCCCCTGTCTGCAAAGAGAGAATGAATAAGAATGTCGAAACCGGAAGGCATACTCGTACCCCTCTGGAACAAAAATTGTGTAAATATTGTATAGAATTGAATAGAGCACGAGTGTCACTTTGTGATAGAATGTAGAGTGTGCATTAAAGAGAGAAATGAACATGGTATAAGGTTGTAAAAAAACCTGTTTCCCTTTTTCATACACTTAAACAATATCATATTCCTGATTTAACTAGACAAACCGTCGATCATAAAGCATATCTGTTCTTTTATCTCTGGATTATAAATGAAAAGCGAAGGGAGGAATTTTTCTAACGACATTTTTATTTTGATATGTCTTTGATTTCTTCTTGTGACCAGCGCTGGTGTCTGGTATGGTGTCTTCATTCCTTATTATAATTATACAAATGTATATTCATTATCAATTACAGTGACAATGACAGGTTTTCTCTTGTGAATGGAAGTCAATGCAATGGAGATGTTTTTACCCACAGGAAAGACTGACTGCCATTCAACATGTGAGAACGGCATTTGCGAACGTGTGCCCTGGTACCCGTACGGGCTTTCGAGCAGTTACCGCTGCGAATGCGACAGAGGCTGGTCAGGACAGAATTGCGACCAAGGTAACACTAGTTCACCTTTATGCGTGGAGTAACCTATATCCGTTGTTTTTTAGGCACTAGGTATTAAGGATATGTAATAGCCTTTATTGCACATTCATGCCCTATCGGGCTAAGTACAGGCATATAGATACAAAGGGTAGTAATGCAGTAAACATGGTTTCTAAGACTAATCTAAAACATAAATTCTAAAACTATTCTAATACATTTGTTCTGCTTCTTCTCGTTTCTTAGTTATGTTAAATATGTAGCTTGAGATGTGTTTGTATAATGTCGTTTGATCAAAGCTCATAAGAAAAATGAATTTTTCAACACTAGACATATATTCAAAGCGAGGGAACTTTCCTATAATATGGCTAAAAAGAATACTTCTATCGTTACTATATAAACTACAATCTAATAGAAAGTGAGATTCATCTTCGATCTTGTTCAGGTTACAGAACTGACAGACTCTTTGCTCCAGAGGTGTGTGGTTGTGTCTCCCTGATTCAACACGGAGTTTGTGACAGCTGATTCGTAGTTTGGTGATAATAGATCTTTGTCGTTCGTTCGGAATCTTAAGATACTCTTCTTCGTTATAGGTGGATTTGAACAGTCTGTATGAGCGTAATTTGTTCTTTGCGCATTTGCCCTTGTTGTCATTATGAATTTCGCATAGAAATGTTTGAAAGTAGATGTCCTTTAAACGTTGTTGAATAGCAGACATGATTGAGGGCACTTTTGAAACAATTGAGTGTGGAGAATGCCAAACAAAGGCATAACCGCATTCTTCTAAAGTTTTCCGCACACCGGAAGCCCAACATTTACTACCTAAAGAGTCTAATTCTAATTGACATAAAAGTGCGTCTGCCTGGAGACTATCAGCCGGCACATTCAAGCAGACTCTAGTGAAAAACTTAATGGCGTTTAGGGAGGCCTCCAAGTGTAAGGGGTACCTCCCTAATTCAGCCAGTGCAGCAAGATTGCTAGCTGTTTTGGGGACATTGAGGGATTGTTTACAGAATTTTAGATGTACGGATTCGATTGGGCAAGATTTTGAACTTTTGAAAGAGCCCCAAATCTCCGACCCATAAAGTAAGATAGGTTTGACACAGGAATCGAATAACTTGTTTTTAACAGACAACGGGGCATCAGCTTTCTCCAGGGATTGTCTAACTCCAAACAAAGCTCTTAGTCCCTTGTTGTATAGGTATTTGTGATTGGCTTTGAATGTGCCAGCTGAGTTGACAATTATGCCTAAATAACAATATGAAGATACAATTTCTACTACATTATTATTAAACGAGAAGGAGCAGTCTCTTGGTAAACGACCACCCTTGGTGAAAACTACGATTTTTGTCTTTTTTAGGTTGACTTTCAACCTCCAAGATTTACAGTACTCTTCTAATCTAGACAAAGATGATTGTAAGCCACGTTGTGACTCTGAGAATATTACTAAATCATCAGCATATAATAGACAAGGTACATTCATACAGTGTAGAACTGGAGGATTACAACAGGAATGATCAAATTCTGAGGCTATGTCACTAATAAATAAATTGAACAATGTTGGACTCAGGTTACAGCCTTGTCGAACCCCACAGTGAGTTACAAAAGTATCGGTTAGACCACTGTTTGTTTTTATGCAATTTGTAGTTTTAGAGTACATATCTTTTATGGTCAGGAGAAATTTGCCCCCTATCCCAAGTTTCTTCAATTTAAGTAAAAGACCTTCTCGCCAAACAGAATCAAAAGCTTTACTAAAATCTACAAAACAAGCATACAGACGTGAATTTCTACTGATATATTTGCTGACGAGCGTGTTCAAAGTGAATAGATTATCAGTTGTTCTAAAATTCTTCCTGAAACCGGCCTGTTGTGGTTTGAAAAGGCTGTTTTCTTCTGCGTAATTAGACAGTCTATTGTTTAAGATTGAACAGAACAATTTTCCTAGACAACTTATGATAGAGATTCCTCTATAGTTGTCTGGGAGTGAAGTATCTCCGGATTTGTGGATAGGTACAATATGGCTGAGCGACCATTCTTCGGGGAAGTATGCGTTTTGTAAGCACAGGTTAAAAAGATGGAGTAGAGGTTTCCGGAAAATTGATTTGCCACAATTCAGCATTTCGTTTCTTATCATATCGCTTCCACTTGACTTGTTATTCTTTAAGTTTGCAATAGCTCTGTCTAATTCATCTGCAGTAATTGTAGAATCTAATGTAGAGTTCTCTGTCTCTGTTGGGGAATGAGATTCATCATTTACAGGAGTGAAAGGACCGACATAATTTCCGTTGGATGATTTGTCAACTTTACTAAAGTGGTTTAACCAGTCTTCGCTGGGGATTTGGCTATTTTCTTGAGCCTTCTCTGGTTTTAATTTATTAACAAGGTCCCAAAATGCACTTGGGTTCTTTTCTCTGAGAGTGGAGAGTTGATTCATAATTTGTTGATGGAAATCTCGTTTTTTCTTTTTTAGCAATTTTCTATATTCCCTTTTCTTTCTGAAGAAGCTGCCTCTTGCTTCTGAGTTTGAAGGATTTTTTTCAAGTAAATAGGCTAAATTTTTAATTTCACGTTTCATTTCAACACACGTTTTATCGAACCATTTCTTATTTTGTCTTTTCGGTGGGCGTTTTCTAGTTCTTTTTAAGCACAATGACTTGTTACCCGCCTCTCTTAGAATTGAGCCAAATTCAGAAACATAATTCTCAATTTCTGCCATAGATGTTATGTTGTTAGTGTCTTTCAAAGCACCTAATCGTTTTACAATTTCAGGCTGACTGAGAGAAAGAAGGAATGTCTGAGCAGAGTTCTCGTTCCAGTGAAACTGTTTAGGAAGAGGCTTGTTGTGTGAGATTTTGTGTTTCTCCTGACAAAGATGTATTGGTGGTTTTGAGTTGATAAATGCTGATATCATACAATGGTCAGAGAAAACTGTTAAAGGATTGACACGGAATGACATATCAAGTCGACGGACGGTGCTTCAAACAACAGATATATGTTACCCCGCGGATAAAGGTGAATTAGTGCTAGACCACGTTATTTTCTTTTGGGAATTATGCACACTTTAAAGAGGTCATTTCAGAGGGTCAGAAGATCTCAAGCTGTCCAAAACAGGTGGAGCTTCGATTCACCGACATGCCAAATGCTGCGTTTACCGATGCATGTTGGTGAACGTAAGGCGCCACGTAAAAACAACAATCCTCCTTGGTCTGTTCACAGAAACGGACCCATGCAGACGAAACCCTTGTCAGAACGGCGCGTGTATACCCACTGACCGTGGAAGGAGGTACAGCTGCGTATGCGATCCTGGATGGACAGGAAAGAACTGCGACCAACGTGAGTACTCAACTTTTATTAGAAAATCAGGATCCCTTCCGTGGGTTTAGGTTTGTTCATTGCTTATTTTGCTCTCGAAGTTTCTTTGAGTGAGGGAATAAAGAATATGTTAGTGAGTGAGTGGGTGAGTGAGCGAGTGAGCGAGCGAGTGAGCGATTGAGTGATTGAGCCAGTGAGTGAGTGAGTGAGTGATTTCGAGTGAGCGAGTGAGTGAGAGTGGAGTCAAGCAGGTGTATTTTCTTCATTATCATTTTTCTGACCAGACAACGGGACTTAGCATTGCCTTACGCAATGCTTGAACAGGACCAAAGTGTGCCTCCCTTCCGCAAACCATCCTGTATGCACTAATATCATAAACTCTGGGTAATCTCAGTAAATTTGGTGGCGAATTGAAACCATTTTACAGCACCGAATTGTCTGTTCACAGAGACCGACCCATGCGAAGGAAACCCTTGTGATCAAGGCGTGTGTATAGCCGATGGCGCCGGATACACGTGCAACTGTCGTCCTGGCTGGACCGGAAAGAACTGCAACCTTCGTGAGTATAAGGCCACCCTGACTAAATTCTATGGATGCTATCCACGCGCGCATCATTTTCGTATGTTCTCCAAAAAGAAACTGTGTCCAAATTTGCACTCAAGTGACTATGGCATAAATATTGTCCGCCATGTTCAATGGTTAAACATGGAAGTTAGCTGGTAATTTGATTCACCCTTATCAATCAGAATTTCATGTTTACCGGAGGACCTGCTCTTCAGGGTAAGAGGCACATGGTTAGGGTATGGGGCCACAGAGTCCTGGCCCTTGTTCGTCTGCGAACAAGAATGGCAACAGAAACATGATTAAAATGGCGACGATTGTCTCATACAGTCTTGGGTGAGTGAGCGAGTGGGTGAGTGAGCGAGTGGGCGAGTGAGAGAGTGTGGGAGTGGGTGAGTGAGTGAGTGTGTGATTGTGTGAGTGATTGTGTGAGTGATTGAGTGAGTGAGTGAGTGAGTGAGTGAGTGTGAGTGAGTGAGTGAGTGAGTGTGTGAGTGAGTGAGTGAGTGTGTGAGTGAGTGAGTGAGTGAGTGTGAGTGAGTGAGTGAGTGTGTGAGTGAGTGTGTGAGTGAGTGAGTGAGTGAGTGAGTGAGTGAGTGAGCGAGTGAGCGAGTGAGTGAGTGAGTGAGTGAGTGAGTGAGTGAGTGAGTGAGTGAGTGAGTGAGTGAGTGAGTGAGTGGAGGAGGTCATATACATGTACGTACGTAAGGGTGTCAATTGACCTTGTCTCATACTCTCTTTCATTGGTCTGCAGGTATAGATTTCTGCAAGGGAAATCTATGTCTGCACGGGACTTGTGAAAACCAGAACGACGGATACAAATGCAAGTGTTTCAGTGGCTGGAGTGGAGGATATTGCAGACAAGGTACTAAGTACAGCAGTTATCTTCATGAAACTGATGTTTTTTTCGTATTTCTTGTTATGTTATGTAAACTGTATCCCTGTTACATACTTTGTCTGACCCTTGCCCTTTCCCTCATGACCTCAATAAAAAGCTGCCTGCACGCCGATTCAAGCTTTAATTATTACTTAATGTTTAAAAACCTTATTTCATTTGTCATGTTGATAACTCAGTGAATGTAATGTCCTTTTGTAGAAAACGAATCTAACCACCTTTTTTGGCACTAATTAGCATTCTATTACGATTCATAGCTAACCAGCTCATACAAATAGAGTCATTGAGGCTTGTTGATAACATGTGATTACAACTGGTTCTAAATTGACTTTTTTGGAGTGTACCGGGATGATTATGGCATGGCTGTTTTGTCATTATTTCTGCTTTTTCCAGATATCAATGAATGCTACGCCAAACCCTGTCACTTTGGAACGTGTGTGAACACTGAAGGCGGCTACAGTTGTCGCTGTGACCACGGATGGACCGGTCAGAACTGCACCAAGGGTAAGTCATACTTTTGCCTCTTTTGAATGGTAGCTTGAGGTTAATAGTTAACTAAAAAATCAATTTGCAAAGGTTGAAAATTGCAATCATATTGCCGTATAAACACTGAGGCTAAATTGCGTTTGTACATTCATGAACTTGCTAAAGAGAAATATGTAGGTAAGGGTAAAATTGCAAAACTTCAAGAGAGGGCACTGGCGTGAGAACATAAACAGACATTGACCAATCATCTTTTTCCTTTGGAAATAATTAGTTACGTACGACTAAAAGTTTTTTTGGTGAGAAGCTTCCAGTCGACATCCGCCATCTTTTGTGTGTGTGTGTGTGTGTGTGTGTGTGTGTGTGTGTGTGTGTGTGTGTGTGTGTGTGTGTGTGTGTGTGTGTGTGTGTGTGTGTTGTACAAGTGAGGAGGTGGTGGTGGTCTTTGCAGCTATCTAAGGTCGCTGTTTAAGGATAATGAGAGGGACCTGATGTGCAATTCCTCTTTAGTTCCAAGGTCAAACCATCTCGTCTCTGTCAAGCAAATATACAAAAGTAGCGGTCTCCTTTCTCAGCACTAGAAAACCAGTGCCAGACCTCTGTCAATGATGCTGATTTTCTGTTCTGGTTGATGTCGATGTACCTTGGCGGTCTTTCGCAAAAGGGGAGAAGGCTCTCTTGTACTCGGCGAGCCTACATTTTCGAGAGCACTTTCTCTAACATGTCACTTTTCTTGACAGCGGCCGGTGACAAGATGACGATGTATCTGGGTCATGGTTCCCGTGGACGGCTAGTCTGCCCACACGGGGTTCTAGACGTGGTATCTGCGCAGTACAGGCGGGACCCTGCTCATGGATGCCAGGGCCAGCCCAAAGCCTGTCTTGCCTGCGACGACCACCATCTGGATCAGCCGGCCAAGACCAGCGTGCGCGGAAGGTGCAACGGAAGATGGTACTGCGACGTCATCGCCACTTCAAGCTTCCTGTTGAAGGGACCGGATTCTTGCGGCCATGTGAGAAAGGACCTGGAGGTCGGCTATCGCTGCGTGGAAGGTAGGAGGGTCACTCACTCACTCACCCACCCACTCACTCACTCACCCACTCACCCACTCACTCACTCACTCACTCACACAATCACTCACTCACTCAAGTAAATGCATAATGTTAACCTTTACACAGTCTTACAAACTACTCCAGTTTACTCTAAACACATTCATATATATGCTGACCTACTCTGTATTAGACATGTAACTGTTTTGATGTAAGTGCGAGGCTTCATCCATTACATGTATATCTACAAGACCTAGTCTATTTTGTGGATATCAGGGCTTTCATAATATCAATGAAATGTGTTATAGCACTTGACCACGTAAAAATCTGCTGCATAAATTTGAACGTTTACGTACCATCGTACATTGTTTCCCTTCAGGTCAAAACAGGGAAACTCCGACTGAATTGGATACGACAGCATCCAAAAACTCCGCGAACACCGGGGGCCCGAGCCTGACAGTCATCTGCCGCTCAACAGGCGACCCCCCGCCCAACATCACCTGGCGTCTCGGTGATAAGGTCCTCACCGGCGATGACAACAACAAACACACCGTCGTCGAGAAGAGGGGTGGACGTGGCGGGGAGTCCTACCTGGAGGCAAAGCTCACCATCGCTGACTTGGCGAGTCAGAGCTCGGACGATGAACGGTTCATCTGCATGGCAGGTCACAACGAAGACAATGGCACTGAAGCCTCGTCCATGGTCAAAGGTATGTGTGTTAATTTAAATGTGTCAACATATTTTCATCAAGTTGGTGCCATACCCATTACATGAGGGATGAGTTGTTGAGAGTGAGTGAGTGAGCGATTGATTGATTCATTGATTCATTCTTTCATTCATTCATTCATTGAGTGAGTGTGTGTGTGTGTGTGTGTGTGTGTGTGTGTGAGTGAGTGATTAAGTGAGTGAGTTAGCGAGTGAGTGAGTGAGTGAGCGAGCGAGTGAGTGAGTGGGTGAGTGAGTAGGGGAGTGAGTAAGTGAGTAAGTGAGTCAGTGGGTGAGTGAGTCAGTGAGTGAGTTAGAGTACGTGACTGAGACTGAGTGAGTGATAAGTGGGTACTGATACATATAGAGAGAGGGAGAAAGAGAGGGAGAGGAAGAGGAAGAGAGAGATTTATATATAAGTAAATATCTTATGTATGTGTTTACTTCATCTGTATTGCCAGATTCCCCATAACATGTTCACCGTTCTCCTCCCTGCAGTGCTGGTGAGTGGGATAGTCATCACTGTGGCTGGGATCGGAGCTGCTGCTTTCAGTATCTACTTCTTCCGGTAAACCACATTCAGTGTGTGTGTGTTGTGTGTGTGTGTGTGTGTTGTGTATGTGTATGTGTGTGTGCGTGCGTGCGTGCGAGTATGTATGTGTGTGTTTGTGTGTGTATAAGTGTTTGTGTGTGTGTGTTTTTGTGTGTGTGTGTATATATATATGTGTGTTTGTGTGTATGTGTGTGTGTGTGTATATGTGTGTGTGTATGTGCGCGTGCGCGTGTGTGTGTGTTCATCATCAAAGCTAATTGTGAGCTGATTTCTTCGCTTACTTCATTTGAATTACATTTGTATCAATGTTATTACAATGCATCATCATACTTATTGTTTTTACAACTCTCCAAAACCAAGAATTCATGTACATGATATATGATACTCTAAAAGTAGTGCTCTGATAAAAGCGAATATACTCTCACTAGCGATCATTTCCTAACATACTGTGGTGACTATGTTAATGCCATGACAAGAAAAAAATTAATTACAAATAATATTCATAATGGTGATGAGATAATGGCGGCACCTGTCATGAGAGGATAACAGCATAGTAACTTTTTGAACTAGTTTAACTGTTATTTACAACACAAAAATTGGACTCACCCAAATTTTTGACTGAACAGCGACAGTCGTTTGTGTTGGATATTACAGTTATCTCCCGGAGAGGAGATAGGCGCCGACAGGAGACTAAAATGTCTATTGATACAGCATAACATGTTGTGCTGCCCCTACGGCTGATAAATCAGCTATGGGATGATGATGATGATGGTTACAGTTAAACTAGTTCAAGAATGATTTGTACCAACACAGATGAACTTTCAACTTGCCTGTTTTGCAGAAGAAGCAGCCTCTCCAGAAAACGCGATACTGACAGCTCCACCTCCCTGCATGGTTTGCATGGCTCTGCTAGTCCAATGCCTGGTCGCCTCCGACCGCTGCCAAGCCTACCAAAAACAAGTGCGATTCAAAATTACAATAAATCACCTATCTTTTTACGTTTTCATATTGTTACGATGTCATGAAATATTGGACGTCGCTGCATTGCGTCCTTACCTACAAACCTAATTCTTGGTATGAATACTGATTTGACAGATGGAAGACATGCGTATTTGTAATAATTGGCTTATTAAGTGTGTTGAAGAGTGTAAATACTCGATCAAATGACATTTAATATCTTTGAACTTTCTGAGCATGCGTCTGAGCATGACGGAGAATGCGCCTGTTGCGACACTACATGATACTTTGAAATACTAAGTCCGGAGTTTAGTTAGAAGTGAAACGTGTTAAACAAAATCAAAATTATTGAGTTAGCTCAACTAAAGCATGCTTCTAGTAGTCCTCAAACTGGTCAAAAGCTCAAAATCTCGACAGCCACGGGTAATCCTAAGCCTCCATTGGACTCATTTTTAAAGAGACAAGGGATTTTTTGTTTGTTTGTTTGTTTGTTTGTTTGTTTGTGTGAATCTTTATTTACTCACAAAAGCTCAAATCAGCCTGCGGGCCACTTTTCATTGTAGCCATGAGGGAAATCATAACAGAATAATACATCAAATATTCAACACACATCGATACAACATAAGAAAAAAATAACGTGAATCAACATAAAACTCTGAAAAGGGTAAGTCAACTTAGCAACATACAAAGTTTATGCAACACAGGCTTAACAATAGTACAAAACATCCATGTGATACAAAAAGGAAAACATTATTGACACAACAAAAGTACAGCGACTTTTTTTGGCCTATCAACTACTTACAGGACATATAAACAGACATACAATGTTTATGGATATATATAGATATGAATAAGTCAACATATTGAGTCTAGCGTGCCATTGTCACTATTGGTTCTACGGTATCTTTGATATATTTGTGCGAACACGTACCCACCTACAGGATGGAGCATGGCATCAAAGAGGGAGTCGGCGTCCATCGCGATCATGGACTTCCTCAAGCCCATCCCCATCACCATGCTGAAGAAAGAATTCAACCGGAGACTGGCCAACGAGGAAAAGCTGTTCACGTATGAATACGAGGTAACAAAAGACAATCAATAAGTAAGTGTATACACGTTGTTAGGTATACTTCTGGTTGTCTTTTACCATCTTGTTTCGTACACAATTTTGCCACTGATCGGAATATGATAACCTGTAAAGCATCGATTTTTACAGGTCTACCTAAAATCTGGACTCACACACCTGCTTGCAAATATCTGCAACACATCTTCAGCACACACACTCACACTCACACACATACACACAAACACACACACACATAGACACACACACACACACACACTCACACACACACACACACACACACACACTCACACACACACACACACACACATACACACACAAACATACACACACATACACCACACACGCTAACACACAAGCACAAACACACCCATATATGCTGCATATCTGCTTCTAGATCACGGAAAATGTATATTTCATATATCATGATCCCTTATAAATCTCTAACGTAGCTATGGGCATAAATCTGCCACAGTTTAGAAGATGATACCCACTGGAAAGCCGTTAAGCACCACCACAGCATCACATTAGGGCATTCAGCACCAAGGACATCTACTTCACAACGATTATCATTCAGTATCACGAATATATGCTCTAATGTTGTGGCATTCAGACCATGATGAGAACCATGGCTCAAAATGCTTTTTTCTGCATATCTGCATGTAACATTGAAAATAATGAATACCCCAAAAATGTCATCATGTTTCTCAAGTTTATCAAGAAACAGAATAGAATCGGTCATTCGATTACAGGCCACGAGTACATTTGTGTAAAAGGCAACGTTTCTTTCTTACAGTGTACGTCTAGTAAAGACTTCAATCTACTTAATTAATGGTATTTTTTTGCAACATGAGTGTCAACTTCTGTCTCATCTGCAACACATTTTAATGATGTTCCCAAAGGTATACTAAATGCATAATATATAGGGATGTTTCATTTGATAACACACTATGACTTCATCTTTGTCTGATGCAAAGTTTCTTGCAGGGTTGTAGAGATTGGGATCTAATTGTTGGTGGTTGGCAGATTCAACATACTTGGTTATATTGTGATTGTTTTTGACAAGAGTTTTAACTTCTGCCCAGGCTCTGCCCAAACTGCTGGGGGAGGAAGACTTTTCGTTGGTCGAATAGGGCGGCTTGAGAACACAACCTTAGCCAAGCGTGACTGACCTCGCCGTGGAGTCTCCTGATCTAGATCACGTGGGGTCAAAGTTCCAGACCGATAATTAAGTAATTTGGTCTGTGCTCAAATGTATCTACTTCTTCCCTGCCCAGGCTCTGCCCAAGCTGCTGGGGGAGGAACATTCCCAGGCCTGCCAGAAGAACCGGGACAAGAACCGCTTCAGGAACATCATCAGCTGTGAGTAGTTATGTCGGCATTGTGGAGCTTTTTCATTCATTTTCATGTCAATAAAGTGGTGGTCAAATGATGTTCGCTATATTTGTGTCCTTGATTTGAATCTCAATTGCTTAATTGTACACATCATTTTTGTCAATTTCATAGGGCTTTATGTAATCATCTTGACATTTTTGTATTCTCTTCTGTATGGACACTTTAAGTGTATTCAAATAGCATCTTTTGTTACGCATAGCTATTCCAGTAAATCCCTTAAATTGTTCACATTGTTGAAAATGGAGCCTTTAGTTAGCTCTTTATAGTCAAACAAGTAGAATAAAGAATATGAAAATCCTATACATTGTATCATGTTTTAACAGATGACCACAGCAGGGTGATTTTGTCACTGGTTGGCGGCGATCCGAGGTCTGACTACATCAACGCCTCCTACATCGACGTAAGTGTGAAGCTTCTCCGGATATTTTGGCAAAAAGTAGAAGTTATTATCTTATTAGATCTTAAGCATTTTACAATTTGTAATTCTGGGTACTGTGTAGTTATTGGTTCTGTAGATATCTAGATATCTATTAAACACATTTACTCTTAGCTTGCATTCTAATGAAGTACAATTAAAAACGCATACAATAGATTGTTCAGTTGCTGTTAACCTTAATAGAGCTACTGTTTTGTATGTATGTTTTCATTTGTTCTGGTACATTTTGTATCTTAGGGCTACAAAGAGGAGAAGAAGTACATTGCAACTCAAGGTAAGATCTGAAATGTTCTCCTACAGCATGCAATTCCCTTAATCTTTTCTTAGCTCTTTGGGGATTTTAAAATCGTTTCTTCAATGTTAACTCTTGTTCTGCTTTTCTCTAAATCTCCAAACATGGTATTAGCTCTGCTACATGTAATGACGATTGGAACCTCTTTCTATTAAATTTCCTGCCAAGATGTCATGGAACATCTACATCTCTATGATAATGCTTGTTACTATAAGATACCAAATCATTTTCTGATATACAATCACCATTATCATCTACATACATGTAATAGTTTCTGCATGATATGATGATGGCTGTTTCTTCGCTTCCAAAGAAAGGTGGGAAGGTTGTTCTTCTTTGCAGGCTCTCATGTGGTAGCCCGGAGTCCAGCCTTGTTCGCTTTGGTCCGCTCCCGAAGGTCGACCGCTACCCTGCCAACAATAACTGCTGGCAGGGTTGTGAGATTAAAAGAAGGACCAAAGTGAACAAGGCTGAACTCCAGGCTCTCATGTGGCTGTGTAGTTCAATCCTCGATCTTCTGCACTTCCTGCTGCAGGGTTGGCATGTAAAGATGGTGTTTTGGTAAGCTATAGATTTTCTGCGTGATTTTATGACCATGTCATTGCCTTCTTCTTTCCCAGGCCCGATGCAGAACACCGTGCAGGACTTCTGGCGCATGGTCTGGGAGACCAGGTCCTCCACTATCCTCATGTTGTCGAACCTGGTGGAGAACTGCCAGGTAAAGATGCCATAACCTAAATTTTTATAACAACCACTACAAATTGTTTGCAAATTAGTATAAAATAAACATTTGGAAGATTTGATGTTAACAGCTAAATACTGTCAGTTAAAGGGGATTTTTTGTTGTCATTTGTATGCTTGTATGTTTGTGTGCGTGCTTCTGTGTGTAAGTGTGTGAGAAACCACGTGTAGCTTTGTGTGTGTGTGCTTGTTTATATATATATGTGTTTTGTGTGAATGTTTGGTCTAAGTGCAAATAATATCAATTATCTCAATAAACAATATCAGAGCTAACTCATAACTAACACAACACAATCATTGTGACTATTTTTTTAAGCATTGGACACAGTGAGGGAAGATTTTGGTTAACGTCAACCGTATCACTACCCTATCCTCACCCACATCCTCCACTGACTACTTTTCATGCTACTTCTCCCTAGAACAAGGTGTGTAAGTACTGGTCCGAGACCGACATGATGACTTACGGAGAGTTCCATGTCGTCCTGACTGACACCGAAAAAATGGACTTCTACATCGCACGTACATTCCTGCTCACAAAGGTACGTGCTAAAGATACTACTTGGTCTTCAAGGCTGATCAAAATACTTTAATATACATATATGTTTATATGTATCTTTCACGGACTACAAAGATGATATCGCATCTCATAGTTGGTGTTTTAAGCCATAGGCTGGATTAGAAGGTTTACTAGATATGGAAACAAGTCAATTGTAACATGTCAGCCACGCAATACAACATCACATCTACAAATCGTTTTTAAGTTCAGGTACCATTCTCTGCTTTATCTTTCTACCGGCAGAGGGGGTCTACTCACAGTCACGCACATTATGTATTTACATGTACATATATATATACATATTTAGTTATTTATTCATTATAGCCCTGTCTAATGTATCATTAGTTATTAGTTATTTATTTATATATATCTGTCTAATTATCATTTTCAAAATAAGTGGCGGCGCTAAAATAAGTTGCATACAACTTGAATCCGCCGTCACTTCGTCTTCATGTCTTTATATTTGTATATTTCATGTATGTTCCAAAAAAAACATTTTTCTCCTTCAGGATAACGTCACAGCACGACGCGAGGTGACTCAGTTCCATTTCCTGGCCTGGCCTGACTTCGGCGTTCCCGATGACCCCACTGACCTGCTGAAGTTCCATCAGATCGTGATGAAGTCGGTGTGCCCTCGGCCCCAGAACCACCCCATAGTCGTGCACTGCAGGTGACTGAATGTCACTTTTCCTCATGAAATGAGAAAGTGTTTTTGTTGTGTGTGGCCTGGTGATTTGGTGAGATACATGTATAGGATCGATAGAGAAGTCACTGGTAAGAATACTTTCCAGGATCCACTACATGTTTAATGTGTAAATGATGAGATTACTTTGCTTGGAGATGTGAATGTGGTGGAAGGAGAGGGTTCGATATGCTTTCTTAACTTCACCTTTAACACAATGCAGCCTTTCTGCATAGCTGATTTAACTGCTATAATGATAATCAAAGTTGTGTTGGTGAGTCATGATGACATAAACTCTTCTTTCAAGACAAGGACTGTGTCTAATATGTCTAAAAGTGCCAATAACACTATGGATTTGCTGCCAGTGTGTCAACATCTACACACTTGCCACTAAGACCCGTGAAATTCTTTCTTATTACCGTTCTTTGCCCCTCACCAGCGCCGGAGTGGGCCGTACTGGGACGTTCATCACCATCGACGCCATGTTGGAGATGATGGCCGTGGAGAAGCAGGTTGACGTGTTCGGCTACGTGTCCAAGATGCGCCGCAACCGCAGCTTCATGGTGCAGGCAAAGGTACGGGAACATTTGGTTTGCTTCCTTAAGTAATTTCATCAGGTAGGTAAAATATTAGCCTGATTAAATCTGATTTCTCACTTATTGCAGCCCGTCCATCATCCGGCCAGCCTCCTAGAGGGACCAGTTACTGCCCTGGACAGCAGAGTTTGTTCTACGCAGACTAATAGAATATATTTGAGTTTTCTAATACAAAACCAGTAAAATCTCGTGTGGCTCAGAAGCAGCACTCGTAAGAAGCTCTGACCCAAAATTCCTGAGCCAAAAAATTGAAACATATCATCAAGCAGATGAGACATTACTGGTCAGATGTTATGCTAAAGAGCGTTTTCACTTAGTACTTTACTTGATGTCATGATTGGAACAAAGACCAAATACTGTTCCTGTGTCTATACTCCATACTCTGTGTAATAGTTGTTACCATACGTTGTACCATGTACAATTATCGTGCAATTAAGTTCTTCTCCATCAATTCCATCTATTCCTTCTTTGTCTCCCTCCAGGCTCAGTACGTGTTCATCTACCAGGCCCTGCTGGACTCCCACCTCCGCGAGGAGCTGAAGCAGCGGAAGTGGAAGCTGTGGCCGCCGTCTGCCGTCATCTCTCAGATCAAGATGGCCACGGCAAGGCGCAACTCTGAAGACGCACGTGCACAGAAAGGTGGGGATCTTGTCTGCTGCTTCTTGTTTGTTTGTTTGTTTTGTTTTGTTTGAACCTTTGTTTATTCGTGAAAGCTCAAATTGGCCTGCAGGCCACTTTTTAGTGAGGTTTGTGTTATACAGTAGTACTTCTCTGTGTGTGGTAAGCTTACAGAAACAGGACAGTGTAACAAATAAGTATGTAACGACTGTGAATTCCCTTGTCGCGATTGACCGAAATCTCATGAGTTCATCAAATGCCAATTGAAAATGGATTCATGTCAACTCAATCTAATCTTGTTTGAACCACGGTCTGTCTTCTTTCAGAGAAAAGTACATTTTACATTAGCATAAAAAGTGTGCTTAAGCTGGCAACTATACAAATACGTCCATTCTGCATTTCCTCTCATGAAATCAATATATTGGTAATAAAATCAAGTCATGATATTGTCGTTTACGATATTTGCCTTTATGATTTTTTTAATGCTTTATTTCTCTTGCAGATATCTAAGTTACCTAATAATAATATCTCCTCGTTTGCGAATTAATGCCATTTCATGTTAGCTGTCTTCATATGAATTATTGACACTATCATTGTATACATTTCATTCACAAAACTACATCACAATATTTGTTTCAGGAGAAAACGAAATCTGACCTCCAGCGCTGATGACGTCAGGAAGCAAGAACAGACTCAAGTCAACTCACCCTGTCTGGTGCCCAAGTAGTTTCAACTAAAGCATATGGCGTTAAGCAACGTCTTTTTAATGAGAATAATCAAACCATCTCACTCTTCCAACTACGCATGTGCAGTTATGATTCATTGTTGTGGACTAAGGCCAAAGACCAAAGTTCCTCAGTTTGTGCATATCTTTGTCTAGATATGTTTGAAGCATTTTCACTGGGATATTTGAATGACCTTGACCCCTGACCTTACCCACAATCACCTACGTTGCTGGAACTGTGAGTTGGCTTATTTAAGTTTAATTACCAGAGAAAGAATGGAAATCAGTCATGCAGGCAGGCAAAGTAGTGATGTACATGTGTTTTGGTGATGATATATATAGAAGGACCTATTATATCTGTTTTATTAACCTTTCTGTCAGAATTTCATCATCAAAAATACTTGAGAATATAAAAAGGTTTTAACTTAGTGAACATTTCTTCAGTATTGAAGAACAATGCAAATTTGTAACATGGCAACTACATAACACGGTGAAAAGGCGTGTTTTTAAGTTTTACTATTCAGTTCTACCATTTTGTAAGATCATATACTCCAAACATTTCTGTGAATGTGGTATTGTCATTTCATATCTTTTCCTTCAAAGAAGGCTGTTTTGCTGAGCTTATTATCATTTTACTTCAATGCGATGTTTATCATAACAATATACATATGCATTGCCTGTACAATCTATTTTAATGCATCTTGTGAAATGGCATGATTATGATGCACCCACTTTTATATTAAGAGAATAGAGAAATTTGTATACACCCTTATGCACTATTATGCGCAACAAGTTTTATTATCACACGGTATTACCACATGTATATAATGTTTGTAATCTATAAAAATGAAGGATGAGAAAAATGTAAGAAAACTAGATGAGCAGAAGAGGGTGCAAACACCTACCATTGAAGTATTCTTTCAACAAAAGAACAAAATTACATTACTGTTATGGGAAGTGCAAAATCTAATCACATATTTCTTCAACCATGACAGACCAAGAAATTACAATGTAGTGATTTCAAGTCATCAAACAGACTTAAGAGACAAGACAATAACAGCTAAAGCTTGGATAAAAATTTGTTGAAAAGAACCAAACTTCTATAACCAAGGCATCTTCACTCAAACTAAATGCTTTTTCTTTTCTTAAATTCAACTTATTGTCATCTGGTTGTAATGAAATAACCTCAGCGTCTTGTTTGAAAACAAAATGGAAACAATATATTTCAACAGAAAGCCATTGATGACTTAAACGTGTTTTTCTCGGGATTGTAAATGCCTACCAACTGCCAGAAAGCTTTGACTATTCATTCACCTTTTAGCAATCCTGTCCGAGGATAAAAGGAAAGCATAGCTCCCTTGTCAGACAAGCCAGGGAATGGCTCAGCCAGACTCGCAATGCGCATGTGCTGGCGTTATGCATTGTGGTCTAAGCTCAAAGTTTAAGGTTCCTTGTTGATGTTTAAAACATTCTCACATGATGTTTATTTACTTCAGGAACAGCGAGATGTCATATAATTTTGTACGAGTTTAGATGCTTTTATTCTAGAAATTGTAAATTTCAGCAGCATACTGACTTTTGTTACTCTTACATCTCTGGTGAAGTGGGCGCTGTTCGGAACCAACGGGTAAAGTTTGATTATTGTTTTGCATTTCATTTGCTGTGGCAAAGTTGCAATGTGTCAGTGGGCATTTTACTCAACGCACATCCAAAACGTTTCACGCCGGTCTCACTGAAAAATTGAGCTGTGTATTGACAATGGTTTTGAACAAAAGAAAATGTTGTGAATAATTTTCATCTAGAAGAAAAAAATTTAACATTGTAGATGACAAATTTTCTTTGATTAAAATAATTGGGCACTTAGACGAATGTAATGCGTGTGTTTCCTCATACTTTCAATGCTGTGTAATTGACACTTTTTATCTCATAATAATCTCTACAAAAGGGAAATGGTACTCAAAGAGCAAGGTGATCGTCTGCCTTAATATGCCAGTGCGAGTGTTCTTTTTAACTCTCTGCAAACATTTGGACTTTTTTCCTACAATCTACCACTTAATGAGGTGGGCACGTTTCCTTACTTTTTAGACTAAGACTGGAGCTGAAACCCTGGTGTCTTTTCAGTCTTAATTTTCCAAGTATTCATAAAACATACCGAAATACGATATACAATACAGTGAATACACAAAACAACGGCATTTTGCTTTTCACCCACTTTAATTTGTCACCATACTCGTATGTAAAAAAAAGCAGTACAGAAAGACCTCTAACAAATGATCAATTTCATCTCTCCATCAAAGGCGAAAGTCTAAATTTGCGTTAGTTCGCCCTAAAGTAGTTTCGCTACATACCAGTAAAACATTCTATCTGTTGTCAAACCATTTATCTTAGAAAAATTAGGTGTTTTCTGTATAAAAAAAGAATTGCCAAAAGGTGTAAGATGTTATAGATAGCAGCACTGTGTTAAATTGATGGGCACTAATTCAAATGAATTGTTATTTACGCATTAGAGTATATGTAGTATTTAGCATTAAGGTTATTGTCAGTTTACCACACCGTATAGCTACTCCCCAGATTTCTCTAAACTATCGACCCATTATCATTACTTAGTCGTTAAAATCAGCTGGCATCAGACAGCATACAACCGGTCGGCGCAATCCGTTCACCCGTCCATCCCTACAACAGAGGATAAAGAAACGTTTTATTGGTACATTCCTACAGAAAACAACAAGGTCAGACACTGGGGAGGGTAGCAGAATAGACCTTGACCTTGACCTTCCCGACCTCTATGCACATTCCAAATATCTGTCATAATCCATCTAGAGGTTCTAAAGGAAAAGTTACTGCAAATATGCGGAAACACAAACAGGGCTAGAGAGAGAGTGAAAGATTGACAGACAAAAGTATACAGTGTCACACACACACACACACAAAGAGAGAGAGAGAGAAACCTTAAATGGCACTTTCACATCTCATGGAGATAATACAGGAACACGTTATATGTACATCCCTTCAACAGAGAATAACTTAGAGAATAAAATCAAAAGGTTTCACTCACTCACTCACTTACTCACTCGCTCACTCTTTCACCCACTCATTCATTCACTCACTCACTCACTCATAGCACGTGGTGCGTAGACCCGACAGGTTTGACTTGCTTACGGCAATAGTAACCATGGTAACCATAGTAACCATAGTCTGGAGAAGGTCAGTAGGCAAAAGACGGATATGTGCATGCTTGAAAGGGGTAGTAGAGAGAAGTTGAAGTGAGGGTAATCTTACCTCCGCATCGGGGTCCGGGACCTGCAGATGGAAAGGAAAACAGAATAATTATAACTGCTTAATAACGTAAAAAAAACAAAATCAGAACTAACATCCGTTTGTGTGAATACTTCACCATTATCTGCTCCACTAACAGACTGAAAATGAAAACCTATAGCTTCGGTAGGCGTGAGGCGTAAACTCTGAGGTTCCATGTTTGAGGAGAGCCATGTCGTGTTAAAGAACCCAAGACACCACTTCAAAGAGAGTAGAAGAACTTCCCGGTGCAAGCAGATCTATCAGTCAGGTCTTCAGCAATCTGTTTCTAGGTGAGCAAAACTGGTGTACGTGTGTTAATAGGGAAAGCACCAGATAAGGATTTCATAGGATTTGAACCCAGAACCTCTTAGTCTGGTATCCAGTCGCATTATACATGTAGCTCCCAAATCTCTTCTGTCCTCTCGATCCGCAAATATTTGCGGAGAGGAATATTTGCGGAGAGGACAGAAGAGACTCGGGAGCTATAATGTGGCTGGATACCAGGCTGATACAAGGCTAAGAACCTGTGGCATCTGGGCCAAACACCCCGCAGTTACACCGCACGAACCCTCTGATTTGTAAACTTCAAAAAGACTCGAGCTAGCTACTTTACATGTACTGACCGATCTGGCAGACGAAGTGGTGCTTGCTAGCACAGTTCTCGTCGTCCCACTTGAAGTTGGCGAAATCCCAGAGCCTTCCGCAGTCCTGGCTCCAGAAGAAGTTGTCCGGCTGCCCGGGAGCCCAGTTGGTGTAGCCGCAGGTGTTCACGGGAGTGCCGTCAGACCACACAAACGCATCTTCGGTCTGGATAAAGGTAGGATTGAAACAATATCGTTGTCTGACAAAGGTTTCATCGATCATGGAATACAGTAGTCTATAAGGAAATTAAAGCATGGAAACTTCTCTTTCTTAATTGGTGTCAAAGAAGAGATCTTAGTATGCTTGTCATCATGATAATGTGTGTTTGAGCGTTCGTGTACATGCGTGTGCGTTTGAATGTATGTGTGTCTATACTCAGAAGTGTTTTGCGTGTGCACGCACCTGTGTATATGCGTGCGCGCGCGCGCGTGTGTGTGTGTGCCAGCGTGTCTTTGTGTGTGTGTATATATATATATATATGTTTATTTTCGTGTTGTGTGCTTCTCTTTTGTCTTTGTGTGTGTGTGTGTGTGTGCGTGTGTGTGTGTGTGTGTGTGTGTGTGTGTGTGTGCGCGCGTGTGTGTGTGTGCATGTGTTTGTCTGTGTATGTGTGTTTGCTTTATGTGTTTGTATGTACGTGCTTAACTAAGTGTTATGTTTGTTTGTGTGCATGTTTGTGTGTGTTTTAATGCGTGTATAAACATGTTCTCGCGCGTGTGTGCGTGCTTGCGTGTGTACGAGCGCCGAAGTCGTACCGCCATGTCGTTCAGTCCGATCCAGTAACTCTTCTTCGGGTCGGCCTTGCGGACCAGCCCCTCCACGAAGTTGTGCACGGCCTCGGTCTTCAGGTCGGCCAGGATCCCGCCGAAGCCGTGACAGACTTCCTTGGCCGTGTCGTAGTTCCGCTCATACTTGAAGACCAGATACTTGGTGCCCCTTAGCACTATAAGTATGAAGGGACCAAAAATAAAAGCCGTGAAGAAGACTTTCAAATACAGGTCCACATCTATATCTATATTATAATCTTTATCTATATGTAAGAATATATTTGTAGACCAGATACCTAATGTTCTCTAGCACTATGAAGGAATCAAAAATAAACACCTGAAACATTGGTTACTTCCAAATTGATGTATGCTTCCTAATGGACAGACTTAAGTATCCAAGTATCTATGGGACATGGTTTGGAACATGTTTTACAGACTTGCGAAACTAGGGTAATATTGTCTTATGCTGATTTGGCAGTTCCTATTCTAATAAATCATCATTAAGGTATTTTCATCCTTGTTTTCATTTTTCTGTTGTTAGTCTGTTTTACACCAAAACGTTACAATGTCTGTTTCCATACCTCCTCTAAACGAAGGGTGGTATCCCTTGTATCCACGGCGGTATTTCTCACTCATTTCGTCAATGTCGTCGACCTGGATGGAGATGCGGAAATGTGAAAAAAAACGAAAGAAAATATAACATTTAGGTGTGTTTTAGAGCAGCCTTTGTCAGCATTTGTTACAAGGCCACGGATATCTGTGGTGATCGTGAAATTTTCAAATGAGCTTCCGAGAACGTTAATTAACATTTTGATTCCAGACTCATGTTCGTAACATTTTGTTTTGTCAATTGAAAATGACACTTTTAAAACCATTTAAACGCAGAATAAACATATTGAACACGAATATTACAATTACTCTGTTTCACCGATAATGTTAGTTCACCTTTATCCACGGGTTAACCTACTTTAGTTGTATTTAAAAACAGGATATTTAAGGATATCAAGTCACGGACGGTGGTTTCAAATTGCATTTTGCAATTGTACTGCAGTTTGAACCGCCGTCTTTAAATATGCTGTGACCTAGCGTTACTTTACGCTTCACCTGCAGTGTCCCTCGACATTTGTCTTAAGAAACTATTTGTCTTAAGACGTAGAGTACTTACCATCTCAGTCAGCCTCTCCAGAAGCGACAGTTTTCCGGATGACGCATCTTCCTGTAGATATTGAGAAAAAATGTATCGAAATCGTAAATGTCGATGGAGAATGAATGAATGAATGAATGTAACGTTATTCATCCTTTTATATCTAAAGACAATTGGGTAGCCGCGCACTTCATCGTATACAAGTTAATTTCCAAGATGACCCAGTACATACTGAACCAAGACATGTTACATTCAGTCTGGGGACATAACTTATTAAGTATTTGATATTTGAGAACTATATGCACAAAAGAACACTCATTTTTGTTCTGCATATATTTCCATGCCCATACAGGAAAACTTCCAGCAAGACCACTACAAGCGGAAGGAAACATTTAAGTAAAGCAAAGTAAATCTATTCAATCTAATCTAATCTAGTGAATGAGAAACAAACCATTGCATCAGCGTTGTTCACATCGGTGTCGCCGATGTCTTCAGCTGCAGTACAGGCGAGAACCGCCAGGAGCAGCAGGGTCCAGCTCATGGTGCGCATTTCAGGACAGGAGACCGTGCTAGATTTGCTGACGAAGAAAAAAAAAATTGATCGTCAATCTATGCTGCCTAGGCCTGTCTTTCCGGTCTGTCCAAAGAAGCGTGACAAGCAGAGAGTCTACACACCTTGTGCCCCTCGGTCTCGCGGAACAAAGACCAAGCGGCTTAAATGTGACCTTTATGCCTGTTTGTTTGAACCTTGTTTATTCATGAAAGCTCAGATCGGCCTGCTTTTCATTGAGATCATGAGGGAAGAGGCAATGGTCAGACAAAGTACATGTATATAACAGAGATACAATTTACATTGTTTAAAGTCCTTATGAGTCTTATTTGAATTTCATGAATAAAAAAACAACTGAAAATCGCAACATAGACCAACATTACTACGATGAGAAAGATAGGAAGAGTTACTTTCGAAATATGAATCATTAAATCACATGTTTGCTTCATAAATTCACGCAAATATATAAAAGGTGGAGCGGACAGATTTATGATTGACAGGAAATGGGCGTTGTTACAGACAGTTATGCTACTTATGCCTGTCTTTCCGGTCTGTCCAAAAAGCATGACAAGGAGTAGATGGCCTGTAGACACGCCGTGGGCCACACGCCTAACGAACATCAATCGGCTGTTGTTTGAATCTGATTCAGTGGTTTGACTCACAACGGTCGACGGATGGTGGTTTCAAATTTCAATCTTTTCAAAATATTGCAGTCTATCGACTTGATATCCCTAGATACCATGTTATCAAATACAACGGATATAGGGTAGCCCGCGGATAAAGGTGAACTAGCGTTAATACAATGTGACTTGAGAGTTGAGGAAAGAGTTATTGTAATTATTTTGGAAATATGAATTATGAATGGTGAAGAAAATTCATAATTGCGCAAATATGTAAATAAAATGGAGCCGACAGACTTATGATTGACAGTGACCGGGGGCGTTGTAGCACACCGTTAAACGGACAGTGAGCAACTAGAGCAATGACGCACATTACAGATGCCAAAAGGTGGCGTTTCGCCTCAAGGCACCATGTTTAGTATTGCTGTTTCATGATGATTATCATCATATGATCAACGCTTCCAAAATTCTCCATTCGCACATTCTAAGCTATTTCACACCATCGCATATTCCTTGAGTTTTTCTACAAAATTGAAAGGTCACATTCATACCCTTGAGTGTTACATGCCTATGCCTATCCCAGAGTATTTTCTCCCCGAACAGAGCAGTGTGCTAGAAAGCATGATAGGCGGACATGCAGTGCTAAAAGATGCCGAGAAAAAGTTTGAAACGTACCTGTTGCCAGGTTGGATGTTACGTGAGTTTCTCTAAAAACAGGGTGACTAGTTGACTATTACCAATCCTGAAATGACAGATCAATCCGGACAAGCACTGTCGGACAGCTAAGTTTCAAAATCAGTAGAAGCCAGACTGATGCACAGCGCAGAAGAAAGGCGGATCCGGAGAAAAGAACTTTGCAACTATGTGGCAGTCATTATCGGACTGTTTAGCCATAGCAAAATCTTAAGGGCTGGTATCAGTTATGATATTTTACCATTGTCATGTCAATACTGACACATATACATGAAATAGATCCGAATTCGAGCCCAATCCTACCGTACTCAAAGACTATAGCCCACACAACGATCAAACTGTACGTGTTGTTGTTTTGTAGCAGTCCAAGTCACCTGTACCCTGTCAGGAGACTTTTGAGAATACGGATTGATACGTGTGAAAGTTGCTAGAATGCCCATTGGATAAGATACAATTTGCTCCACACATACTCGCATTTCACAATGTCCGTCCGACGCATGGAAAAGTATGTTTCACCATAGACGCCCATGTAAAATTTAACGTTATGTAGACAACGCGGTGTGTTCCCAGTTTAGATGGCGACAAACTCGGAGACTTGATAAAAATTTCAAGACATGCTTCGATGTTCCAGAAAACTTGGAAACCGAAGTTAAGCTAGCTGCAGGTCCCCATTTACTGTAGAACGGATTTCAGTGCCATGTGCCGACAACGCCCCCTTTTTCTGTCAACTGAATGAAAATAAGACTGGCCAGTAATTCTCACTTCCCATCCGACATTAAGTATTTCAGGATAACTAAAGTTCGTCAGCGAATCGTCCAAGCATACCCGTATCCTTTCTCCTTGTAAAATTTGAGAAAACACACCACTACGACATCATTAGTTTATACCAAAGCCTGTACCCACAAATACGCCGCAGTAGTTTTCCCTAACTTACCTTAGTCAAGTTATGAACAGGCTTCAAGTTACAAACACGTTGCCAAGATACTAGTTCATGAGGATCTCGGTTGTCGCCAATGAATATCCTAGGGTACCCTTAGCTTATCCAAGGCTTCAGCAAACATTTCAATACCAGCTTATGACTTATATAAAACAGTACTCACCAGACGAAGTGCAGGCGACGGAGTGCAGTGGCAGACTGACTCGTCCAGTTTTCAACAGTTACTTATGAAAGAAACAGGCGATACTTGCTACAACGCCCACTTTTCTGTCATACATACAACAATAGCTATAGTTTATAGGTGATAGATGTCACCAGGTTGTCCCTCTTAACTTTTACTTCTGCTCCATTTCTCACCTATTATGCCCCGGATTGGGGTTACAGTTTTTGTTGTTTTCATTTACATTTTTGTTGTTGTTGTTTTTCAATAGATGCATGATCGTTGTTTTTATTCAGTAGAATACCCGATGTGTTGTTTTTTTCTTTCACTAAACAATGTAGGTATTGTCAATAAACATGTACTACGCAAGGAAAATAATTCTGACCCTAATGATACTACTGCTAAGTACAGCTACAATTACTATCGCGCCTAGTACTACTACCTCTACTGCTACAGGCACTACTACTACTGCTACTACTACTATTACTATATCTACTACTACTACTGTCACTGCTACTTCTTCTACTACTGGAAACTTGTGTAACACTTGTGAAACAGTTGAGTGTCCCACCCGCATGCAGACTGTTAATTTTTGGTGTCCCTGTAAAATAGAAACACCCCTTTCTCTGTCAAAAAAGCAAATCATCCACTTTTGTTGTCGCCATCCACGCCGTGACGCCTTTGTTCATGTTTTATGCCGCAGGAAATCTTTGTTTTAATATCACAGATACAGGGCTCTAGCCGTGAGCAGTTGTCTTCAAAAAGGGAATAAAATTCGAGCCTGTAACCAAGGTGACAAGACTTTGAAAGACACCCTTTCAATCTTCTCACTCAGCAGACGATTTCGATCAGCCTCTTTGTTTGTTTGTTTGTGTATTTGTTAGCTTGTATGTTAACCTTTCCTGATATACCACAGAAACGTCATGTCATGGGTATTTAGCAACTGAGTCTCTTTTTGTTTCTGGTCAGCTCACATAATCTAATCGTCTTCTTTTCTTAACGACCTTTTCCTTGGGGCAAAGACCCGGCGCCATCCATTCACACATGGTCGCCTAGATTTGTAACCACTCCTTTGTTCCTGTCCGTACTGCAAAAGCGCCTTTTATAGATCGATAATTGGTCCCTTCATGAATCATGTAACTTCAGCTTGTATATTTTTCTCTAAACTTTTTAATGAAAATAGCGCAAAATTATTCCCAAATACACTACTTCACATTGAATGTATATCGGCATAAGAAAATTAGTGTGAATCCGGATCTGACCTCGAGTGAAGATGATATAGGGCGAAGGCACGGTTGTGGTCCGGTCTCATTACAGGTCGCTGATTGGCTGAAAGTTTATCACCGACTTACAAGCGACGTCACGTGATCCACTCGGCGCAAGCTTTGCTGGGAAGCAAGGTATACGCAGTGTATACGCAAGGATGTTCTATTGGTCGTGTAAAGGTGGGTTTACACCTGCGTATCATTTCATGCCGCATGAGTTCCGTTTTGACATTTTTCGACATTTTGACTAATTTCTTCAATACGCGGCCGCACGCACAAGTCGCACCTCTATCGCATCTGAATCGTCTTTAGAAAGTTTCACGTACGCAGGCAAACGAAAATATACGCCCAGTTCGTCTGATAGTTTTGGACATGCACAAAACTATCATTCGTACGCAGTTTGGTGCCCAAAACGTTATGGATGCGCAATACAGTTGTCCCACGTCGGTCGATTGCGCTATGAAGACGCTACATGTTTGCGCTTTACACGCAGTAATACGCGGAAATCGCGGTAATGCGAGTACATAGCGTTCTTACAGCGCAGACACAACGCACCATGAGCAACCGTATAACGAATGCACACATAGATCACGATTTAGTACCGAGCGTTCTGCGATCGCTTTGCGCATACTACGCGTACTGATAGCGTGATCGACGCACACTCCAGATTTGGAATAAATACGAAGGTGCATCTGACTCCAGACAAAAAAAAAAATCATCTCAAGATGTATATAACTTTATTGCACAACAATTGTACGAGGTACAGAAGTATGGCATCTACATAACTACAGTGCTTATAGCACTGTAGTTATGTAGATGCCATACTTTGTACCCCTTAACTTTAGTTAAGGCTTATCTAACTAATACAGGAGTTGTATTATGGGATAACCTATATTCTGCCATGCAGGGATTGTCACATGTCTTTATGTATTTGAATTTGCACTTCAGGTCCATTTGGATAAATCCTTGTGTACAAAATGACAGCCTTCTGTATAGAGAATTGCGTATATCGGAATATTTGGGACATACAACCATAAAGTGATATTCGTCTTCTATTAGCTCTGGACAGAATGGACAAACCCTCTGGTCGATAGGGATTTTTTGGAATCTTCCGGTTTATGATGTCAGATCCAGGCCAGGACCGACGAATTTGTACCGGGGCGCATGGAGAGATGGTCACAACTTGCAGGACACCATGAATGCAGGACACTGGTCCCAACAGAGCCTCCAGAGACGGGAATATGTAGAGGAACCTGCTCAAGCACTGGGTCAATTTGTGTGACATACGTGCCATTTTGTGTAACAGATATTTGACTTAATTTGCTGATAATGGCACTTTTTTGTGTGTGTAGAACCACATGATATAAAGGTGCAATATAGAGCCATATTACAACTTTGAAAGAGGGCGTAAGGTTTCATAATTGTTTAATTTACGTGTTTGATAAAGATCTTGAATGCGTTTTGTGGTGTGTATGAGTGTGATTTTTATAGTAGTTGAAATACTAAGATGATAGGGGAAATCATTAAGGACAAAGTGAAAACAAACACAATCTTAACAGTGCACATAATTTCTTAAGGTAAATTATGGCCCACATTTCTGTAAAAGCACAGTGTCACTGCTTTACTGCTTCGCAAATGAATAAAAAAAACCTCTTCACTGTTTACTTGTCAATGTTCTACTTGCACTGCCTGTAAACAAAGGCATACGTAGGGTTCCTCCAACAAAAATACTCTATTGGCAATGCTCGCAAACAAAAGTATATGTAACAGAAACTGTTCCTCTGACACACCTGAAATGCGTTTGGAATGCAGTTAGCACCAGGTGCGTCAGGCATGCGGTCGGTAGACGTTGTGTGCGTCCGGAAAACGTCCAACATACGTACCCCATACGAATCTATTCGCAGTACGGAAAATTTTGTTGCGCATTTCAGTTGCAATCATACGCATCTCATGCGAAATGAAAACGCTGAAGTCGTAATTCAAACGCCAGATGGGCTCGACGTACAATTTAATTTATTCCAAAAAAATTCCAAATGTTGGGCGTTCGGCCGCGTATTGACAAAATTTCATGCGGAACTCACGCGCACTTGAAAATATACGCAGGTGTAAACCCACCTTAAAGGTGGGGTCACACATGCGTATACATTCAAGTCCGTTTGAGGTGCGTATGACGATCTTAGTCTCTACCAGGCTCCACAGGTCACGGGAAAAATAGTACAAATTGGACAAATATAGATACATAACATGACAGATGAGTTAGCTGACCGGGAAGTGTGGTTAGCGGCCCAGCTAACTTGTCTGAAATGTTACCTGTTAACGTTTGTCCAAACTCTATTATTTTACAACGACCTGTGGAGCCTGATGGAGGCAAATACTCCAATGCGCGCCTCATACGGACTTAAATATATACGCAGGTGTGGCCCCACCTTAACCAACTGCTTTTTTAAACACGCTTGATGTAACAATACCAAAAACTTGCATTTTTATATATATGTATATATTTTACATTCCGATGTTTTTCATCATATCAGCAGTTAATTCTGTGCTAGCGTTTCTGTTCGGAGTCTTTTTCAGAAAGGATTCAGAAAGGGGTAGCATCGCTTTCATGACTCAATCCAGAGTTGTAGCCAGCCTGAAATCATTTTCAGTCCCCTTGATTTTGAATGGGAATCCTATCGAGCGCCGAAGGCATGGCGTGGTGTTGCGCGTCATTTCTATGGAGTCTGGGTCCCAGAAAATTTTTAAATCAAGACCCTCTGAAACATATTTCCAGCATTTGAGGTGCAAATTTTGCTTGTAGACTAAGATGTTCAATGGCATCTGTTTTGGTGAAGAAGAACACATGGGTTTCAGTTTTTTTATATCTTTATAAATCAATTTTTGTCTGTCCCAGAGGACGGAATGGGGAAAACTTTTTTCAGTCCCCAGCTGCAAAATTCCTTCAAAGGACTGAATGATAGGTGCTGGCTACAACCCTGACTCAATCCAATTCAATGTTTCCGGTGCTAATGGGTGTCATGCAACAAAAAGCTATTTTATTTCACGTAATTCGTAGTGAGGATGGAAAATTTACCGTAAAGCGTAGCCATAGTATTTCACGTAAGGCGTAATCTAGCCTAACAAATTCACGTAAAGCGTAATTAAGCCTAAAAATTACCCGTAAATCGTAGCTGGCCTCCCAAATTTCGTAAGTCGAAACGTAGTCTACCAGTAAATTTAGTCCTTCAAAACACAGGAAATTGCGTTTCAGAGGATCAAGATTTCAAAATTTCGCCGGACCTCACTTGCGACTCCTTTCACCTTCGTCTTCGGTCATCGACATGGTAAATATATGGTATATACCCTCAAAAATCTTCTTTTTTTTTGCAAATAGAAATGTCATTGAAGTTAGCTTAGTCTGCCAGCAAAATTTGCCCATCAGAATGCAGGAAATATCATTTTAGAGGGTCAAGATTTCAAAATTTCCATGGTCCTCCTTGTGCGGCCTCGCGCCTTTGGAACTCGAAATTCTGAAAATATGTTGGGGGTGTGTGTCAACCTCAAAGATCTGTTTTGCTAATAGAAATTTGCCCATCAAAATGCACAAAATATCGTTTTATAGAGGGTCAAGATTTCAAAATTTAGCCGGATCTCCTTTGCCACTCTATTCACCTTCGGTCATCGACTTCGTAAAAAATATGTATCATGGCTGGGGGATGTGACGTGTCAACCTCAAACACATTTTTTACTGATAGAAATGTAATTTTACTTAGTTTTCTATAATAGCCAAAAAAACTGGCGTTTCAGGGGGGCAGGATTTCAAAATTTTCCCGGACTTTCCTTTGGCGCTCGACGTTGCAAAAATAAGTTGGCTTCACCCTCATAAGCTTACGCTGAACCCCTGGGACTCTTTAATTAGAAATGCCATTTAACTTAGCTTTGTTTGCCAGCGAAAATTTCCCTTCAAAATGCAGGGAATAGTGTTTCAGAGAGTCAAAATTTCAATCTTTCTTGCGGAGCACGACTCCGCCTCTGTCGAGTGTTGCCAGCCTTCCAGAATTTAGCGTAAACCGTTGTCAGCCTGTCTGAATTTAGCGTAAAACGTTGCCTGCCTTCGTGAATTTAACGTAAAGCGTTGTCGACCGTCCCGAATTTAGCGTAAAGCGTTGTCAGGACCCCCCATGCAGACCCTCAAAGAGATAGGACCAGTTCAGAATTTATTTTTGCAGAAATTTAACGGTTAAAACGTCATTTAAAGCCATTCTTCATCCCCAAACTGGATACGATAATGCACCTGAATTCAGCGCAGAAAAACGTCGAATAAGACTTCATTGCGGTTGGTCGAATCTCAACGAAATGCGAATCCGGCTACCTTCAGTGAATTTATTGCAGGGTGTAAACAATAACATAACCTTCAAGCCTCCATGCAGCCCCTGTGCCATGTGAAGGAACATGACAATCTGCGGTTTATATGGGTGCATGTTTTCAGTAACTCTTGAATCCTCCAACAATGCAAGAACACGGGTACAAAAAACACACACTGAGAATACACCGTATCCTTACATCTGCTTGGAGAGTACTAAAACACCACTTGTTGAAATTATCCTACATTACTGAATCTCCAACATAACGTTTATGTAACTACGTTTATTTTTGATCGGTCCGGCCTATTTCACGATTGTTTTGGCAACATTTTCTTCTTGTTCTTCCCATTGAAGCGACCGCTATCGTCATGTCGATCATTCATACTGTGACTTTTCAATAGGGGAGGTCACCAGAATGTTTCTGCCCCTATGCAAGGAGCTTTTGATTTATAGTCCTATGCAAGGTATGGTGTGCTTTTCTAGTCTTGCTAGTAATAAGATAACATAACATAAAGGCTCAGACCTCCAAAAAGACCTGGGGAAAAGGGGGGGGGGGGGTGCTTTAAAAATGCGCAAAACATATTAAACCCTGCATCTGCTCGAGGATTAGTAGAAAGCTCTCTCTTTTCACCACATTGCTATCCACTTCCGGGTTCACGCAGCCAATCAGCGCCAGCCACGCTCTGGGCGTGCGGGGTTGTGTGTTGGACAGCGCTGATTGGTTCAAGCGTAGTCACGTGTGTAAGCGTGGTGCGCGCTGATTGGCTGACGGTGAGGTATTCCCCGTTCGGGTTTCCTCAGTCAGTGTCAGACGATATTTTCGACTTGTGAGAGTTTGACGTCTTTTTCTCTTTTTAAAGAGATATTCTGACGAAAACAGTCACCATGTCGGGAAAATATTGGCTCTTCGGAGTGCTGTGCTTGGTTCTGGCTACAGGTAAGCTATTGCAAGATTTTACAACACGATTTTATGAGGGAAATTCGATGTAAAATCCCCACGTGTGTGTTTTCGAGAGGGAGGGGGGCGTGAATGCAGTACCGGTTCTAAAACAAAAGTTCCTTTAAATTTTTCTTCTCACTGTTTGTTTCCGAAAAGTATGAATCAGTACTTGTGTCGAAATGTTGTGTAGAATGCGGTTTTTACACCTAGAGTTGCCAGTTCGGATTTTTCCTGCAGCTGCAGCAGGTAATATCAGATGAAAGTCGTGTTGTTTTGAACCTCCCTCCTTGCCGTAAAATACCTCTTTACCTTTTCGATGTTTGAGTTACATAACATTTCAAATTAAGAAAAAACTGGTTGATTTTATAGCACTTGATAAACCGTTTTGTGTGCAAAATTTCATAATCAATCAAGTCTCACCTTCGAGAAATGACAAATTAGTTCGATCTGAAAATAAATGCATGGCAACCAGATCAAAGGTAGTTACTCTTGCTATTGACGTAAATCCTAAAGGTTTTGGGTAGAAGTCCCAAGAAGGCCCCAGTGCTAAACCCTTGGGATAGGCACTAAACACATATTTCCTCACCCGACTCAGGTGAAAATGAGAACCTAGCTAAGGTTAGGGAGGTCCTCTCAGATGGGACATCAAGCCGAAGGGCCTGCGTTTGTAATAGCCATAAAAGAACCCACCACACTTTAAAATATCAAGAATAGTTCTGCTACTGTATCAGTCTGGTCTTAGTCGGCTTGCACCTAGTGTACAAAACTGAGTTTTATGCTCAAGGGCAGTTAATCAAAATCTCTGTAATTCAAATGTGTACGGCCTTGCCAACTTTTGAACCCGCTGGACAGAGACGCTTGGAAGTGCAGTCAGTGTGAAGACTAGCCAACTGCCTTCCATCCTTGTGTCAGGGTCCTCTCTCACTCAGGGACCAACGCAGCAGGAAAATCAAATACTTCTTCAGTTTTCTCAGTTCTAATATTTTTCCTCCTTGCCCCCACCCCACAGCTACAGTGTATGCTGATGATGATGCCGATGCCACAGTTGAAGATGACATTGGCGACCACGCAGAGGGGTCCAGGACTGACGACGAAGCCGTTAAGAGGTAACTTATGCCTTTTAAGCTACTGTAAATGTATTTAAGTTCGCGGGGATTTAATTTTGCGGCCGCTGGAAAAGGGACTTTTTGCTGTGGATTTAAGTTCACGGTAACACCATAGACTGCAATCTAATATCATAATAGAAAAATGTTCAGGGTGGTTTTAAATTCGCGGTGAAGTGGTCACCGCGAAAACCGCGAACATTAATCCACCGCAAACATTTCTGCATTTACAGTAGTCATATATTGTTCCCTCCATGAAAAAATGGAAGCTTTGTTCAATATTGTTCACTTAAGTCCACCCAAATATCTGCTTGGAGATCAGGTTTTAAAGTAATGGCCTTTGGCACTTCAATCTGATTAACCCCTCTGCCAAAAAGTTAATGATTTTGACAGCATTTGTGAGAGTGTCTGTGTGGCCTGGATATTGTCCTCATATTTGTTTGGTATGTAAGTCTTGATGAGACTTTGCTCCCCTAGTGGTTTTCTGCTCCCCTAGTGGGTTTCTGTGGTAGTGCAGTGGAACTTCCGGTTTTAATTGTATCTCCTGGACAAGCTGTGGGCACGATTTTTGGTTGGTAGGCAGTTCTTGTGGTCTGGAAGGAGCCCTCATGCAGCATTCTTTGGAACTGCAGGGGGCGTTTCAGTTGCAGACTTTGAAACAGAAGAAGTCTAGAATGGGTGAAAGAAGTTTTAAGTTTGATCTTACCACTTTAGGTAACTTTGTTGAAGACTGACATAACTGTAGCAAAGGTAATGTTTTTGCCATCAAGGATATCGAAACATGTACAATAGTGTAAGCATAAATACATGATGTTGTGGATACATGACTATCACCAGTGTATATCTATATGTTTGCTGAAATGCCACATCACCAGGATTTGACCTCGGTTCTCATTTTGTCTATGATGCGGCTCAGTGATCGATCGATGATTGTTACATTTCCATATTTGGTCCTAAACATGTACTTGTAACAATTGTATTGTGGGAGTACTTGATATTTCTATGGGTCAGGGACATTTGTTCCTGCCTCTCAATGAGTTACAAAGGACATATTTTACAGAATTACTTATAAAGAGTAACAGTACTTTTATAATAAACATACCAGAGAGGGTAAAAGGAAAAAGAGAAATCCAGCTATAGCAATCCATTATTCCATTAAGATATCAATGTCTGCAATTTGCAGAATGTTGTCAGGTATTGCAAATTAAAACTTTAAACAAGTTTTGCAAGCTAAAATAATACAGTCTCCATATATTTTAAATAACGCATTGCAGAAGACCCACAAGGTGTTTTATGAATATTTAGCATGCTTGACATGTGCCTTGGGCTAAAATTTTGACCCAAAGATCTGATAATTTTGGTTGAAACATTTTTAGAGCTTCTGTTAAGTGCCAATTTAGCCCTTAAGAGTTTTGATGCATTGATGTTACTTGTTGATTAGACAGTAAGTGCTGCCATAATTCAAGACAATCTATTGTAATCTAAATGCATTTAACCTTTTCCAAACTGATCTTTTTTCAGTAGATGGAAATCATGAGATTTTTCCTCTGTGCAGTAACTGTTTACTTGCAAATTGATATGTCTAGTTTCTTTGATATCATTTTGTCGATTTTTTAAAGTCATATCTTTGAAATGCAATTTTCAGGGAAGAAGAGGCCATCAAGTTGGACGGACTAAACGTGGCGCAAATTAAAGAAATGAGAGATCGGGCAGAAAAACACGAGTTTCAGGCAGAAGTCAGCCGTATGATGAAACTCATCATCAACTCCCTCTACAAGAACAAGGAGGTAACAAGACTTTTTCCAATACTGAGCTTTTGCTCTACTAATGTTTCATACCATGTTTATGTAGTGATATATGTTGATGGATTTATTAGGACTCGATGTAATCTGTATCTCTGTTATATTTTATCTGACCATTACCTCTCTCATGACCTCAATGAAAAGCAGCCTGCAGGCCGGAATAGAAATTCTCGTGAATAGATAAAGGTTCAAACAAGCAAACCATATCTTAAACATTTCATCTCTTCTTTTAAAACCCATGCACTACTGGTAACATAGTTATCAAGTTGTTACAGGCATACCAAATATCTACACTTTTTTCCAGGTTTGAAGACACTGTTGCCTTACGGCAATGATTAATTTTTTTTTCACTTTTGTTGTGTTCCAGATCTTCCTTCGTGAGTTGATCTCCAACTCCTCCGATGCTCTGGACAAGATTCGCTTCCTCTCACTTACCGACAAGGAGGTTTTATCAACAAATGAAGAACTGACCATCAAAATCAAGGTAAGAACTCTCTTAATATCTAAGTATGTAGAAAGGTGTTGGTGTACATACTTGCTTCTGATGTTTTCACACCCAATGACGCATTATGCCAAACTGATGAAGAAAAAATATTGTCCAGTTGTATAGATGCAATAAAAGATATACTGTCTTTCATTTCAATCCTGAATGCCTAACCTTAAACATAATTACAATGATGTTTTCTAAAGAAAATTGACAAATTATTTATTATCGATACTGTCACACCTACAGGCAGACAAAGAGAACGGCGTCCTGCACGTTACGGACACTGGAATCGGCATGACCAAGAGTGAGCTGGTGAACAACCTGGGCACTATCGCCCGGTCTGGCACCAGTGAGTTCCTCAACAAACTGGCAGAGGGCACGGCCGAGGAACAGAGCGCTCTGATTGGCCAGTTTGGTGTGGGCTTCTACTCCTCCTTCCTGGGTAAGTCTGCTGTGTTTATCTTATTATTTTCAGCAGTTTACTATAAGCATTTTAGGCAGTTAGTAATTACCTGGGCCAAGTCCCCCCTCTAGTCTAAAGACCTCTTTCCAGACGTTTCTGTCCCGGATAACATTTGTTAGACCTATGACCTGCGATGCCAAATCCTAAGCAAGTTGGTCTATCTGTGTTGTTATCCACAGTTTGAGTTCGCTTGCTAGTTCTTATTTGTTCTTGAAGCAGTTCCAAATCTGTAGTTGACATGCATGTTGCGTGATGACCAGTAAGAATAACAATGTTGTTTAGCTGAATCTGTAGTTGACTAATGTTTCCTCTGGTTCCCAGTGTCTGACTGTGTTGTGGTGACCAGTACGGTCAGATGTTATGTAGCTGAATCTGTAGTTAGAAAAAAACAACTAATGTTTTCTATGATTTCCAGTGTCTGACTGTGTTGTGGTGACCAGTAAGAATCTGTAGTAACTTTGTTGTTCCTCTTTGTTCGCAGTGTCTGACCGTGTTGTGGTGACCAGTAAGAATCTGTAGAAACGTTACTGATCCTCTTTGTTCGCAGTGTCTGACCGTGTTGTGGTGACCAGTAAGAACAACGATGACATCCAGCACATCTGGGAGTCTGATGCCGGCTCCTTCAGTGTGGTGGAGGATCCACGAGGAAACACCCTGGGCAGGGGAACCACTGTCAGGTCAGTAACCAGGATTAAAAGTTTATAAGGTTACAGTTCAGGTTTAACAAGTTAACACCCTGGGCAGGGGAACCACTGTCAGGTCAGTAACCAGGACTAAACGTTTATAAGGTTACAGTTCAGGTTTAACAAGTTAACACCCTGGGCAAGGGAACCACTGTCAGGTCAGTAACCAGGACTAAACGTTTATAAGGTTACAGTTCAGGTTTAACAAGTTAACACCCTGGGCAAGGGAACCACTGTCAGGTCAGTATCCAGGATTAAAATGCTGCAGTTCAGGTTTACAAGTTTAAGGTCAAGGCACAGATACATAAATATAGTATGTAGGTTGTTGTTGTTGACATTCATCTGTCTCGGAAGACAATGGTAGGCACTCAGATAATATATGTCAAATAGCAATTACTCAAGCAACTGGATATGATTTTGAAAAATCCTATTCCATAATCATATTCAGGTGCTGGAGTTATTGCTGTTTGGCGTATGTTATTACCCGGATTTCTAACCTTCATTGACGTACACAGATAACATTTTAGGTGCATTAATATTTGCAGGTTTAGGTGCACCCACAGCCAAAAAAAGTTTGTGTACAGTTCCAATTTTTTAAGACATGATAATGATGCACTTGGTATTATTTTAAGGTAAAGGTACATAATTAAGTAAGGCTTCAGAATGATCACTGGAGGAAAATGTAGAGATTTAACTTTTACTATTTTTCTTACTCAAAGTTCTTGCAGAATATTGCACAAAACAACAGATTCCGATCATTTGATGTACCGATGGTACTGGCCATTAAAAGTCTGTTGTATTTTTTCCAGCTTGCACTTGAAGGAAGAAGCTCAGGACTTCCTGGAGCCCCACACCATCAAGGAGCTGGTGCGGAAGTACTCCCAGTTCATCAACTTCCCCATCTACCTATGGACTAGCAAGGTAGGTGCACTCTAGTCTTTATACTTATTTTATTCTGCTATACATTAATCTTACAATAGGTCAACAACAACAAATTCTTGGGACAGTAACAGAATTCTCGTTAATACTTTTCTGTGAGGAGAGCTTCATCCACATTTGTTAATCCCCAGATGGTTGCTGAATTCAGATACCGTCAGGGATTTACGCTGGAAATTTACCCTATCACAGTACAGGGCTTGGGCCCTGTAATTATCTGACAATCTCTAAAGATTGGGCAGACATCATTGCCGTGTCGCATTGGCATAATGGTTAGTGTTTTGTGCAAAACACAGATGGCTAGGGAGTCCCCAGACATTTCACTGATGTACTGCTTTTAAAAAGGCATATTACACAACTTTTCTCACTCAACCCAGGTGGATAACCACCCACTGCCTTACACTGAAACTGAGTTACAGCCTCAAAAAGGCTATGGGACAACCCTTAACTCAAGCTTTAAGTTTGACTTTAACACCCTCCCCCCTGCAGACAGAGACAGTGGAGGAGCCCATCGATGATGAAGAGGCTGAGGAAGAGGCAGATGAGGAGAAGAAGGAAGAAGAGGAGGATGAGGATGCTAAGGTGAGATTGCTTAAGACATTGTTAGGTTATTGCTTGTAGATACACATGTATATACACATGTACATTAGTGTGTGGTGCAATACTCTCTCCAACTTTTGTTTTTGTTTGTTAATTTTGATCTCCATTAGACTTTTTACCCTCACTCAAAATTGATAACTATCCCTTGGTACAAGTCAAAGTAGCTAAACTCCTGGGTCTACATCTACAAGACGATCTGAAATGGAATACCCAGGTCGACAATATGGCCAAGAAAGGGAATCAGAGATTGTTCTTCCTGAGGAGACTCAAATCATTCGGAGTAACTAGAGATGACCTTGTCACCATTTATACCTCACTGACTCGACCTTGTTCAGGGAGAGTACAATATGCAGTATTCCTGGGAATCGCTAGATGGTGCACAACATACAAAGAAAAGAAAAGCAAAGCATGATGGGACCTCACGTGATGACGCCCCTTCCCAATCATCATTTCCTTTTGTGCTTCGCGCAAGGTGCACGCATCGAGTTTGCTCCGGTATGATCCGGTAGTGACTCAGTTTTTCGTTGTTGGAAAATTATCAAGTGGTGGAGCTACGAGAAGAACCACTTTCGGCGCACCATGCCGCCGATAGGGTAAGCCCCTATCGGTCGGCTACTATCGTCGCAGCAGGCCGTAAGACCGGGAAGGGTGAAAAGCCCCTATCGGCGGGCTACTATCGGTACTGGCGGTCGAGCTTAGCGCTCAAGGCTTGCCAGGCGCTGGGAAGGACCAAAAGGCCCTTTCGGCGCAACATGCACGGGAAGAATTCGGGCCAAGCATGCCGTAGAACCTGGAGGTTATCGGCGAGGCTACGTATACAGACGGCCGTCATACCTTGTGCCTTACACGGAGCTGGCATTATCGGCGCACCAGGCCGAAAAACCTGGAGGATAGCGCAGCCACAGACGGCCGCTATGGCCATGGTGCCCGAGGTTGAGGCACTGGCCCTTTCGGAGAATTGAGGTAATACCCCACGTTCTTTGCGCCAGGTGACGCTAAAGATTCGAGAACGGTGGAAGACTGTTCTCGTGGCCCCATCCATATTCAGAAGGAGCGGCAGCCGCCGTGCCACGTGGGCCGGTCGGGGTAATCGACATCTCAATGGAACTGTAAGTAGATTACGGGCTCCGGTCGCTCCGTTATGGTTGCTCGGATAAGCTTCCATGTTGAACACGCTGTTAGGCATGTTGCCGTTGCATTCTACGCTCGTCTAGGAGGAGCGTCCAGCAGTTTAACCCATAATTTAAAGTCGTTTTATGAGCGGTTGACTTAGGAAAGACGTCAATCGGCACAGAAAGGGGCCTCCCCTTCTTCTTCTGCTGACTATGATACGTCGCAGTTGTCTGACAAGAGAAGCTCCAGGTGAATAAAATATTGGGAGCTTATGTTAAAGCTTGTCCCTGAGGGAAGCTTTTTTATGGCAATAAAGTTATCAATTACTTAGCCATACTAGAAATGTGTGTCCGTAATTAGCATTATCATGAAGAATGCTCCACAAAGACAATTGACGAAATTGAATTCGTCTTGGACGTTGTGTGACTGGTCACGCACGTAGTTAAATACACATGTATGTTCAACGTCTGGCTCTTTGTTGTTACTTAGACAACAAGATTTAACATGTTCATGTTGACGAGTCTAACATGTTTTTGGTAGTCTTGATAGAATATTGTTCTATACGAGGAACACGTGTCCTTTCTAATAAACCATTGTTATGCAAACAATGCAAACATTGCGAATGTTGTCGGCAAATGGTCGGCGGTATTCCTCCGAACTCCGCTCACTCAGGATTGACCGTCCCGGGCGTGGTTGCGGAGCATTCTTATGATTCTACTTCTTCCTGGTAAGTATGTTCCAGAAGATGGGAAGAAGGAGCTCTGTGTGCTTCACGGAACTTCAGGTAACATTGTTGTGTTTACCTACTTACTACGGTTAAAACGATTGTTTACCTTTTTGCTGTTCGGCGCGGCCTTATCACAAGAGCCGACAATGGAGTTTTGTTGTGTTCATTATAGTGCAAACAGACAATATAGTCTGAACATGGCAGACACTTGTCAGTTATACACTGTTTAGCCTTGCGTCCACATCGCTCGGCTTGGAAGTATCCTCATCATTCTTAGCATGTTGGTGTTTGACACCGGAACGTTGTCTTCTTCCTGTTGTTTTAGGATGAAGAAAATATTAACCACGTTCTTTAACTGGTTGATTAACTATTATATGCCGACCATCTGAGCATTGTATACAGTTGCTCGCCACGTGCTCGTCCTGGGCTGGCGGGGATTCCCAGTCACCAGAGCAGGGACTATTGAGGTAGCCAATCAGGTAACTTATCCTTGATCCAATCAAGGACACTACCGTTCGAATATTGTAGACGTTCAATACCTCGTATGCAGGTGTGAAACCTGCTATTCTTGCCAGTAGACTTACCGAATCTACAAGCACTTAGTCGGATGTTTATAAATACCGATGGCTAATGTTGTATCAGAAGTGCGATTCTTGTTAAATCGCTAGAGGACCCCATTAAGGGTCAAAAGGTCATTGGAACGTGCTGGTAACATATTGGCCGCCATAATTTACGTTCCAGGCTCAGCTATAGACCTGTTTTTTACACGTTATACGTTATCGGGAACATCACATTGGTTGAATCCGACTGAAAGTCCACTATCAGCGTAACGTTCAGTGGTGTCATGGGTATTAAAAGACCTTAAAACCAACCCGCTTTTTATCTTGTCGGCATGAACGCCCCCCGATGTTCCATTCATATTTTTCGGGAAATCGGTGGCCCTGTTTTTGAGGAGGGGCCTCGAGCACGCAATTCTGCCGCCTTACATTAACTTAGCTACCTTTCTGGCTGCTAATTTTACACCAGTAGTTACTTGGTTACGTGTACAGCGGTAATCTGAAGTCAAGGGGCAAAACGCCTTGGCTACATGTACCAATATGAACGTGAACTTCAAGTTTCGGAACTCTTGTTCTGAATTGGCGCCGCTGCCCGAGCTTGATACGTCTCCACAACTATCGCTAATATGGTTGAGTTGTGCGGAGAAATTGTGCAGACTATTTTTGCTTACAATTACATTATGTTTTGTACATGTTTTGTGGCTTATTATTAGCGTTAAGCTACTGCTGGCGCTTCTACGGACGGAAACGTCCGTCGCCCCTCTTCTTCACATGGTGTTGAAGTAGCGCAATATGTGTTCCTTTTAAGTTCACAGGTAACTTACAACAGAGTTGTAGAACATGTTACACATAGCCATGATCAAAACTGATCATGGCAGACATTGCAGAGAAGATCAATTTAATTATCTTGTGCAGTCTTTGCACACAGACTAACGTTTAATAGACGTTGTTGCATTGTTACCATCTGGGTTTTTTATCATACTATCCAGCTGGTCAGTATGCTGAAGCATATGTGATGTGATCAATATGATGAGACATGTGATGTGATCAATATGATGAGGCATATGATGTGATCAATATGATGAGACATATGATGTGATCAATATGATGAGACATGTGATGTGATCAATATGATGAGACATGTGATGTGATCAATATGAGATATGTGATGTGATCAATATGATGAGATATGTGATGTGATCAATATGATGAGCCATATGATGGGATTAATACGATGAAACTTGTGATGTTTTTCGTATTATGTCAACCCTTATAGTCTTGCTGGTGTCCGCAACATGACGAAGGCCCACAATGTACCTTGTCCTTCAGTGCTACTCTTGATGTCAGTTGATATTGACATATTGCAAGTACTTCTTGCTATTTATGTTCTTAGTGAAATATACAAGTTCACACGTTAAGGGTGGAACTGTACTCATGTGTGAGTGTAAAATGTTCACTGTTAAATTAGGTGTTGGGGAACAATGCAAGTTACCAGACACCTTTCTGAACGTCACTATCCCGAGCTTCCGGTAGGTGATGGGTGACAAGTGAGCCATGCAATTTAGGCTCACAAGGCTGGCTTCTGGCAGCCTGCAATCCACTTGACTGGAAACATTAAAATGTGATGTTGAGTTACCAAAATTGGTACTCACTTCGATTGTATTTGTAAAGATTGCCTTTGCCACAGATGAGGCTTCTACTTGTTACAAGTTCAGTATGTTTGTTACACACGTTATGGGGATTCCGGAGGAATCTAACACAGTTGACTTCATGTTTTGCATGAACCACACCAATTCAAATGTATTATTGGTATGTTGGTACTCTTTGGTTTATTTAGAGCCACAGTTAGCTTGAATTTCAGCTATTGTTTCCTGTGGTCGATAGATGGCTTGGGCGCTCTTATATTAGCCCAGTCGTTCAACACATTCATGCTATACATTGCCTTACCTTACATGTACATTGTACCCGTTACAATTGTTGTGCAATAAACATTGATTTATTTTATTGTTATAGGCTGTTCTTTCACGAGGATCAGCCACTTCATCTAATGGGTTTCTCCCCTCTATGAAGGGAAACAAGAGGTTTGTGTTTTTCTCCTCAAAGGTGACTTGAGGATGGCTCCTTCCCCTTGGGAAAAGGGGGGGGGCAAGTTGATGGGACTGGACAATGTGTACCAAGTCCTAAGGATTAATGCTTTTTCAGTGTTTGTTCATCAGGCACTCAGTGTTATCTAACAGTTATACTGGTAGGACATTAGGTCACGAGAACTGACCTTCTTAGACTATAACTGATACTTCAGTTGATACCTGTGCTGTCCAGATACAGCTTTGGAGTCTGCATATTGTACTCTCCCTGAACAAGGTCGAGTCAGTGAGGTATAATTGGGGGTTATGCTAAGATGTACTTACCATCTACAGTATAATCTGAATTATACCTCATACGAGACCTTGTTCAGGTATATCTTCCCACCCTCAGTAACTTATGTTCAGCTGCAGGGATTTAGTGAACATTACCCACCCATGGACAGCACAGACTTATTTATCTACTCTCGCACTCAGTCAATGATGATTGGGAAGGGGCGTCATCACGTGAGGTCCCATCATGCTTTGCTTTTCTTTTCTTTGTATGTTGTGCACCATCTAGCGATTCCCAGGAATACTGCATATTGTACTCTCCCTGAACAAGGTCTCGTATGAGGTATAATTCAGATTATACTGTAGATGGTAAGTACATCTTAGCATAACCCCCAAATTATACGAGTTTTATCCGCCCGACCTGTGAGTACGCAGCCCCGGTCTGGCAACCAGGTATCACACAGTCCCAAAGTTGTCAACTAGAGAGGATACAACGTAGAGCATTCCGTACGATTCTTGGAACCCACTACACAACCTACGCGGATGCTTGCCACACACTAGGCCTCACGACGTTGCACCAAAGACGTGACTACCTCTGCGAGTCCTTTGCTAGGAAACTACTACAGTCTGAGTGCTTCCACGATTGGCTACCCCCACGTCGGGAATCAGTCAGCGGCAGGAAGACGCGTAACAGCTCCCAGTTGGACACGATAAAAACAAGGACTGAACGGTACAGACAAAGCCCAATACCCTACATGGTATCACTGCTTAACAAGAAGCCTGCTACCTCTATTGTCAAATAATAAGTACTGTACCTCTGTGAGTTGTTCGCCAGAAAGCAAATTCACTATTGTAATGTAACATGTCCTTTTTAATGTTTGCAGAATGAAATTTTAAATTACAATGTGTACTTGTGATTGGTACGTTAAAAAACAGTTCTTTATCTTAATAATTTTAGACACGTGTAAATAATGTAATAGGTATAGAGTCCATTCCAAGACACCGTGCGGATGTTTGTGGCCATTGTTTAGAATTGATTTCAAAGTTTTGTAATTATATGTCTAGGACATTTGATACTTCAGAAATATTTCTAACACTGTTTCAACTTTATAAATATTTCCCTGGTCCTGTAAAACTTTGGAAATATTCATCGTGTGGAATTGGATACTTCTAATGGTTTCTAAATAATGATAACAGCATTCTACCATTATTTACCATTTTCTACCATTTTTTGTAAATGGTTCAGTGGGCTGGGAAGATAGCAATTCACACATCCTTGCAAAGTATGGTTGGGTGCCATGCAACAATGGCCCACCACAAAGGATCCACCAGTACCCAGCAGTGAAATCTAAAATTTAGTAAAAATATACAGATACAACAATGGGGCTTACTTTTATGGGGGCAATAAACTAATTTAACCATTTGGCGAGGTTTACCATTTTTTGTAAATATTTGTAAACATCAAATAATCACACAAAGGTTTCACAATTATTCTCAATAAAGATATTTTTGTACAGTTACTTTCAAAATGTTTCTAAAATATTCAAAGGAATTCAAATATATGAGTACTTTCTCAGTCAATTTTTTAAAAATAATTTAATTATTATGGCTCAGATATTCTTTTATTCAAAATAATTCAAACTAATTATAAATATCGCCTAAAAACCCTCATGGTGTCTTGGAATGGACTCTAGCTAGATGTTAATAACAGTAATACAATTTTAATGATGTAATGAGATGGAAAAGAGAACAACATTTGTATACCAGTGCAATTCAGTGCATAGGTTTTGTGCACTGCGAAACTGTGTCTTTTGTACAGAGAAGGAAGAAGAATAAACCATTACTACTACTTTACAATATACTCGCAAAATCTATTCTTCCTAGAGTCCATTTATGATTACAAAGCAATGAAAAAAATAAGTCAACATAAGTGTACAAGTATAACATAAAAAGTATTGAAAGTAAACCGAAGTGTAGAAAATAAAGAAAAATAAAAAAGTTTTACGGTTTGAGTTCTTTTCTGTCCCACCCATTGTTTTGAAGCCCATGTTAGTGATTTTCATCATTAATTCTGGTGTTTTAAGCTTGCCAAAATACACTTTTATAAGCTTCATATCATGAAGTTCAAATGTTGTTTTTACAGATGTGGTGAAATTTTTGTCTGTATCAATAAGCATATACAGTCAAACCTGTATATGAAGACCACTCAAGGGACCCAGCAAAAGTGGTCTTCTTACATAGGTGGTCTTTATATAGAAAACAACGTGGCGGCAGTAAAGAAACTGACAAGTCAGAACATCGATAATTTATGCATGAAACGCATTTGTCTTTCTTATTATTTACAAGATAACACGATGTTATATAATGCT
>NC_049983.1:15190195-15192883 GCF_000003815.2 Branchiostoma floridae | reverse complement strand
GTTTTGTTTTTGTGTGACGTGAAAAATGCGACATTATTTTCGGGGTATATTTTGAAAACCCACGCTAACTCTCAGCACACTTTACGGGTGCATCGAAACCCAAAATTACGCTAGAGACACCATAAATTCACATATTAACACATGTTTCCCACGGAAAGTTCTTTGGATTATGCATTTTTAACTAGGATTGTGCTACGTAATCGTGGAAAATAGCGTTCTTTTGCGTTTTAAAACGTAAGTCTTTGAAACAAGATGGCGTCGAGCTGGCAGCAAAGTTCCCATGATGCACCGCTCCAACCAATCAGAGCGCGAGATCGCCGGGGATTCCCCGGCATTATACATGCAGTTGTTGTTGTTTGTGTGGTTTCAACCAATCAGAGATGCGTATTTCCGACCTGCAGACGCCGCGATTCTGAACCGCGCTGTACAAAAAATACGTATATATTCTCGGGAAGAACAGCGAGTCAGATGTTTTATTATGACAGAAAATGCGTTTTTTTTAGTTTATCTTCGAAAAGCCTGGTGAAACTAAACGCTTTCATGTCTGCTCCCTGGATATAATGGCATTTTAGCCTGAGATTCACATCACGAAGCCACCGAAAATTTGTAGAGTGAAGTGCCGATCCAGAAGTAATGAGAAATTATGGGAGGGCTTGAGGGGCCATAGCGGTTAATAATTTGTGGCAATAACGCTCATTTTTCGCCGTGAACATTAAAGTAGCGGGACAAAATCACATGCCGCGGTCGTTTTGGCAGTGTTTAGGTAACGTGCGGTCGCCTTTAGTGGTGGTCGTGGTCGCGATGGACAGTGGTCGTCATATACAGAAATGTTAATGCTTACGTCTATGGGAAAATTCAAGGGACCTCTTTTCGGCGGTCGTAGTGGACAGTGGGTCGTTATGCACAGGTGGTCGGTAGACCAGGTTTGACTGTATGCTTGCTGACTTAGATATTTTTCACAAAATGTCTCAGACTTTGATTCTTACACCATGCGACTTATGAACATAAAAATGCATGATAATTTGTATTACCTTTACATTTGCAACTTAAAAATGAAGATGTGTTTCCTTTGTTCTTCCTTTGAATGCTTACAAGGATGAGGATGAAATAGAGGATGAAGATGAGGATGGAAAGGTACCAGTGTCTAATCTCATTAGTGATTCTGAAGGTGTTTCTAAGGTTATAGGTGGCTGGTGAATATGGACTTCCATTGTATTACTGCAGCAAACAGAATTGTTTCTACTGCAGACTTGAAACACAGTAAAGGCCTCTGTTTACTTCCTTATGCCAAATTAAACTAAAATCTACTTTGTATGGAACTTGGAAGTTGCAAGAAACCCTGAATAATGTGGTGAGTGGTGAAACATTGCAGGAACTATGCAATTACATTGTATATAGAAGACTGCCTCCACCACTGCAAGTTCTACTTGGAATTTCAGTGCTTCAAAATCTGAGGTTGTAGTCAACAATTGCAAGAGGGGTGGAGCCTTGGTTGTTTTTTCAAAAGTAATTTTTAAGATGACTAGGGGTTCTCCTTGAAAGCCTTGTCGGGATATTGATCGTTTCTTTTTCATCTCCAATCAGGTTGAAGAGGATGATGAGGAGGAAGAGAAGAAGCCCAAGACCAAGTCTGTGGAGAAGACCACCTGGGACTGGGAGCTGATGAACGAGAACAAGCCCCTCTGGACCAGGCCGTGAGTGTCTTCATGTGATACCTTTGCCATCATAATGTTTGATAATAGGTGATATTTTTAATGTTGTCACACAAGTTTCTGCATTGTGTTGGGCTTTTGTCATGGGCTTTGATAGGAAAGTTTGACCATGCTTGGTGTGCACCTTGCAAATCCCAAAAAGGGTAAAAGATGAAGGGAGTCTGAAAAAGGACCAAGACAGCATTTGAGTATTTTTTCTTCTTTTGGTCACATCTTGTCTGAGTATTTATTTGTGGAACTACAGCATGAGTAGGTCTTACACTTACTTTCACAAAATCATCCCAAAGAATCTTAGTGAGGGTCCTTGGTATCATTATTATTATAATTATAGTAGATGTCATGCCATAATACAAGAGTACAACAATAGCCTTTCTGTGCAAAAAAAGTTGGGGACAATTAAACCTCACTTTGGAACAGTTTGAATTTCTTTTGGGGTCACTTCTGGACAGTAGGAAAAATGGAAATTTCAGGATCTGATTCACATTCCTGCAATTTCTTATCGTCATGGTTCCAGGCCTAAGGAGGTTACAGAGGAGGAATACAAGGAGTTCTACAAGTCCTTCTCCAAGGACTCGGATGACCCGCTGGCCCACACCCACTTTGTGGCAGAGGGAGAGGTCACCTTCAGGTCCATCCTGTTTGTACCCAAGACTGGTCCCCGTGACATGTTCCAGGTAATAAACTGTGGCCTGTTTGAAGAGAGAGTGTGTGTGTGTACAAGTTTGTGTGTGTGTGCTTGTGTGTGTGTGTGCGTGCGCGCATGTGTGAAAGTGTTTGTGTGTGTTGTGGGCTGTTTTAAGAAAGAGAGACAGTGTGTGTGAGTGTGGGTGTGTGTGAGAGAGAGGGTGTGTACATATGCGTGTGTGTGTGTGTGTGTGTGTGAAATTGTGTGTGTGTATGTGAGTTAGAAAGTGTGTGTGTGTGTGTGTGTGTGTGTGTGTACATTGGTGGTTATACCCCCTTCACATTAGGCGCG
>NC_049983.1:15176385-15189544 GCF_000003815.2 Branchiostoma floridae | reverse complement strand
TACATGTAGAGCGTTGCTATAACTGCAATAGAACCTACTGTTTGTTTGTTTTTCTTAGGCATGCTAATGTTTTTTGGGGGTTTGGGTTTGACTTTTTTTTTCAAGTTGAAGAAGACTAAAAAGCCCCACTTTTATTGATTTGATAAAAACGAAGATATTTATGTCAATGTACAAATGTATGTTCGATGAAATGTCCAATATGAGCTTTTTTTTAAGCAGCCAATGTAAAAAATAAAATTAGAATTGCTGCAATATTTTGTCCACAGGAGTACGGTAAGAAGGTTGACTACATCAAGCTGTTTGTGCGACGTGTGTTCATCACTGACGACTTCCAAGACATGATGCCCAAGTACCTGTCCTTCGTCAAGGGCATGGTGGACTCAGACGACCTCCCGCTCAACGTGTCTCGTGAGACGCTACAGCAGCACAAGCTGCTCAAGGTCATCAAGAAGAAGCTGGTCAGGAAGGTAAGAGCTCTTGTGGTAATGCTCTTGTTGCTCTAATTGTTTTGGTTTTTGCTATGTTTTTGAAAAGAAAAATTAATGTAAAAAAATTCCAAGAAATTAAAATCTCTCTATTCATGTTTGGTGGTGTTTCTGTATTATATATCTGTACAGAATTGAACTGCACTTGTGTTGTGTGTTATTGCACTAACTATCCAGATTCTGCATGGTTCTGGTACTTTCTCTCCTCTTTAGAGCAGCTGACTTCCAGCTGTCCTCAGCTCGGCATGCTGTTCCATAGCTATCCTGTACAGCATGAGATTGAGAGCCATCTTTAACAGCATGGTAGCTGTCCTTGGCAGCATTTTTGCTGTTCCAAATTATTTTCTAAACCTCCACAGTAATGTGGTTTTGTTTTCCCCCCGTCTCTTTTTCTCCACAGACCCTTGACATGATCAAGAAGATCGCTGACGAAGACTATCTGGAAGGATTCTGGAAAGAGTACAGCACCAAGTAAGTTAGTGGTGTGCCTTGTCGAACTGTTAACAACTCCTTTCTTTTCCACTCACTATCCTCACTCAGACTCTGGACATGATCAAGAAAATCGATAACGAAGAGTACCTGGAAAAGTTCTGGAAAGAATACAGCACCAGGTGAGTTACATGTGCAATGTATGGATTCCCATGGTAGTTGTGACAAAACATCTGATTGGACACTGTAGTTGTGACGGTACATCTGATTGTTCCACGGGATCACTTTAACCCTTCAGGACAAAAGTTTGACTGTAAGAAGCAAATTTTTGACAATTTGAAGGAACTTTTGAGTCACCACAATGATTTAAGCAACCTGCAAATTTAGCGTAGAAGATTGCGCTAAAAAATGAGATGTCCTTAACCTTTTGCAAGATTTTGTATAAAGCCTTTGATATGTTCTTACATATACACATGTAAAGAAAGGGTAGTACCAAAGTCTTTGAGGCTTAAGTGGCAGTGGTTGTTTCCCAATGGCACAACATCAGTAGCATGTCAGAATTCAATCCCAGGACCTCTGCAAATTTCAGATGGTGCCTTAATTGGAAGAAAAGTGCATTTCCATGCACAATGGTTGATTAGGTCTGTGTGGGATTAGAACCAACAAATGCCCCCCTATTTTCCAGCATCAAGCTGGGAGTGATCGAGGACCACTCCAACCGTACCCGTCTGGCCAAGCTGCTGCGGTTCCAGTCCTCCCACTCTGAGGGGGAGGTCACCTCGCTGGCAGACTATGTGGAGAGGATGAAGGAGAAGCAGGAGGCCATCTTCTTCATGGCAGGAACCAGCAGGAAGGAGGTGAACATCTTTAGCTATCATATATTTCTCATGGAAGCTCATGTGTGTTGGTAATAATTATAGTACAGAGAAACAGGAGGCCATCTTCTTCATGGCAGGCACCAGTAGGAAGGAGGTGAGCAATCATATCATGGAAGCTCATCTGTGTTGGTAGTGATCGTAGTACAATGCTAAACTTTCTTCCAACACAAAAGTATACATGGATCAAATTTTCAACGACCTTAGATCCTCCCGCAACGCTGTTGCATTGGTCAACTCTGTGAACGTACTTTTTCCACAGGGCGTGGTCTTGCGCTGCTACTGCCATAATTTCCATTTTGTTCAGACCCATTTTCTTTCTGTAGTAGAATGTACACTTTTTCTTTAAAAGCGAAGATTGACGAGCGTTCCTCTCCCCCAGGCGGAGAGCTCTCCATTTGTGGAGCGACTCCTGAAGAAGAGTTACGAGGTCCTGTACCTGGTGGAACCCGTGGACAAACTCCATAGTATTGTGTAGAATATGTAGTAAACACTTTTGTTTGAAAGCAAAGATTGACGAGCGTTCCTCTCTCCCAGGCGGAGAGCTCTCCGTTTGTGGAGCAAATCCTGGAGAAGGGTTACGAGGTCCTGTACCACAATATCTGTGGGCAAACTCGTCAGAATTGTGAAGAATGTACACTTTTGTTTGTAAACAAAGACTGACAAGTATTCCTCTCCCCCAGGCCGAGAGCTCTCCGTTCGTGGAGCGTCTCCTGAAGAAGGGTTACGAGGTCCTGTACCTGGTGGAGCCTGTTGATGAGTACTGCATCCAGTCCCTGCCCGAGTTCGACGGCAAGAAGTTCCAGAACGTCGCCAAGGACGGGCTGAAGATCAACGAGTCCGAAAAGGTGAGGAATGTAGTAGAAGGGTTGATTTCTCAACAGCCAAGTTTCAGCCAAAAGGGCTTGTTGCAAGGACAAGAAATACAGCATACATAGAATAGAATACTTAGTTTCGAAATGCAACTACTACTAATTTTGACACTGATTGTTTCTTTCCGTGCCATGTGACGTGTGAAGACAAAGATTACTGTTTATACATTTGGGTTCTTGCTGACGTATATCTTGCTGATGTAAATCTATATTATACCTCATATGAGACCTTGTTCATGGAGTATCTTGTGCAGTAGTTCCACTGTGAATCTCTAATAAGGTGCACACATCCAAAAAAGGATGATAGGACCTCATTTGTTGATGCCCCTATCAAAGCATCATCCCCTTTTGTGCTTCGCACAAGGGGCACACATTGAATTTGCACCGACACGATTGTGTGTCATCTACATGTATGTATTTCACGTGCTGACTCATACCAATATTTTAACTTCAACTTATTTTATCTTCTATCCAGGTGAAGGAGCAGCGTGAGGAGATGGAAAAGGAGTATGAGACTCTCCTGACGTGGCTGAAGGACAGTGCACTGAAGGATCAGATTGAGAAGGCCAGGCTGTCCGAGAGGCTCACCGAGTCCCCCTGTGCCCTGGTGGCAAGCTCTTACGGCTGGTAAGCATGCAAATACAGTAGTAATTGCACACTCCAGTACATTTTGTGCAATTATCCGAATTTTGCAACAAAGTTCTTAAGCTGTACCACCATGGGATTTGGGGATTTTCTGCAATTGACAGAAGTGTGTGATTAACTGGCGTCTACTGTACTCCAGAACTGTACAATTTGAACAAATCGTTCATAAGTTTTCCTGAACAAATAATTGCTTGGTGGCATGGTTGTTTCAACCCCCAGTCTCACAGCAAAATGCTTCAAAACTCATCTCAATTCCTTAGTCATTGCTAAATGAGTCCCCCTGTTCCCTGGTAGCAAGCTCTTATGGCTGGTAATTGTGCAAATGCTACTGCTCAAGTATGCATCATAGGTTCAACCTTGTTCATAAGAAAAGAACAGTATTCCTGTACAATTGCTAGGTGGTATATATAGCATATAGAATGATAACTGGAAATACAGCATATAGAATAGAAGAGTCTGGACACAAGCCAAAAGAGTCTGGAAAGCTTTAATTAATAAGTATGTTGCTAGCTTTCATAGTTGGTTTAAATCCAAAGTCTATTGTGAAATGCATCAAAATTTCAAACTCATTGCTTTAAGTTTTCATTGCTTTACTCAAAGTGTATTCTCTGGGTTTTCAGTTCTTGGTGTTGGTTAAAGAACTGATTTCTTCTGCAACGGATCGTGTAACCTTTGATATTTTCCCCCGCAGGTCAGGAAACATGGAGAGAATCATGAAGGCCCAGGCTTATGCAAGGTCAAAGGACAGCAGTCAAGAGTAAGACACATTCTTTTTTCCTTTTTCTTTGTAATTAAAACAGCAATTGCCTTATGAAATGTGTGAAACTTGCAAGGCCAATTATAGCCAGCATTCGTCCTTTAACGGAATTTTGCTGCTGGGGACAGACAAAAATTTTGCCCATTCCATCCTCTGTGATGCATGTAAAGATATTGATTGAACCAAGCTAAGTATAACAGCAAAATTTGCCCTTCAACATAAAGGAAACAGCATATCATTGCACCATCAACAGGATTTCCATTCAAAATCCAGGAAAAAATTTCAGACTGGCTAGAACACTGGTAGAATGTACGTTTTCTAATCTTTCTTATTTCGTAAAACTTTCTTGCACAAATATGCTCATATACTTTTGTATGTGATGAACTAAGGATATAGTGTTTCTCATTTTCTCAGCATTTGTACACAATCACATTGTTTCTATCACAACACTATATTTCCAAATTTAAAAGCTTCTCAAGCTAACCCCATTTATGTCATATGGGGTGAGTTTCAGCTCATTTTACTTTTAAACCTCACTAATATTTTCTATTTGTCTTCTCCACAGTTTCTACGGTTCACAGAAGAAAACCCTGGAGCTTAACCCCCACCATCCACTGGTACAAGAGCTGAAAAATAGAGTGGCTGTAAGTATGATCACTCCACACGTCCATGTATACGTGTGTGGCTTCTTTTTGTCTTAGTCGTAATGCAACTATGTAGACTTTATTTAATCTTGATCAAGCTACTTAGAGAGACTTTCACGGAGTTGGTGATTCACTTCAAATCACCCAAATGGAGGCCTGGCAAACCTCCGTCTTGTATCAGCCATATGGTGATTTACATCATTCAATCACTAATGATGAGATCCGAATCAAGCCAAACCAAACAGGGCCCTTTATGAAAATGATCTACTCTTCTCTAAAAAGCAGTAACTCAAGCAACTGGATATAATTTCCAAAATCATATTCAGTTGCTTGCGTAATTGCCTTTTAGTTTAGTTAGTTTAAGTTGCCTGTGCATCTGTAACAGACGGGTGGTGCCCATTGCCATTTCTTTAGCCCTTGGGCCACTCATTTGTGCAAGCCACTTCAGCAGGAAGCTTGTCCACTGGAAGTGACATGTTTAACTCCCATACTCTTCCTCATTAGTACTGAGTGCAAAGCAGAGAAAGCGGCATGTACCATTTTAAAAGTCTTTGGTATGACTCGGCCAGGGATCAAATTAAACTCACGACCTATTCAAGGCGAGCGCTCTACCCACTCAGCCATGGCAAATGTTTTTTGGCGTATCTTATCACCCGGTAGTCTAACCTTCATCAACAAATCTATTCTCCTGTCCCTTCAGACTGACCAGGAGGACCAGACAACAAAAGAGCTAGCCCAGGTCCTGTATGACACGGCCGTGCTGCGCTCTGGCTTCATGCTGCAGGACTCTGCTGACTTCGCCAACAGAATCGAGCGCATGCTCAGACTCAGTATGAACGTCGACCTCAATGCAAAGGTAGGTACAAAGAAGGTCTAATGATTGATAGAATCCAACATTTGTGTTCAGGTATAAAACCTTCCCACACCAAATTGTGCATCAGACTCAGTATGAATGTCAACCTCAATGCAAAGATATATACAAAGACTGTCTATCCAGCATTTGCGTTCATTTCCTTTGCATATCATTTCACAGGTAGGGTATAAAACCTGCTCTTGAACCAGCTTCCTCAATGTCAGAGATGATTCATAGTCGATGCCTTCTGAAGTGTTTCCAAAATCATATCCAGTTACTTGAGTAGCTGCTATTTTGTGTAAGGTCTTTAAACTTTAAAAAAAAATTTAAAGTCTTTCCGGCACCAACTGGTGTATCAGGCGGCCCCCATCTCCATTTCTGAAGCTCTGGACCACACAGCACCAGTTAGTTGTGCAATCACTGCAGCTACAGTGTTTTCCACTGGCAGTGGTCTGTGTGTCCAACTACCATACTCAAATGCTGAGTGCTAAGCAGAGAAAGCAGCTATTTTTAAAGTCTTTGGCACGACTCGACCTTCCGACTGCAAGGCAAACACATGCTTTATGGTTTCATAGGTAAAAGACAGTGGAAGGAGAGAGTTGGGTTATGCCTTCCAACACTGTGCCAACAACACAGTGGACAACAGCCCACTGCCCCTATATGGGACTGCCTTCATCTACCTTATATATTCCTGAAGTTTTAACATTGGTGTGATTGTACAGGCCGAGGGAAGGGCCCCACCTTCCTATATTGTGCCCTAGACACAGTGGGGAACAGCCCAATGTCCCTACCCTCTGGAGTAGAGGGTACCTGATTGACCCAGGTTTCAGTGGTACAATGGCAATGGAAGGAGAGAGTTGGGCTCGGCCTTCCAATACCGTGCCCCAAACACAGTGGATAACAATCCACTGCCCCCATATGGGACTACCCTAAATGAAACCATGAGTTTTTCTTCTGAAGTTTTAACCCTTAAACTGCAAGAGTTTCAGCCCTATCAAATGCTATCAGTGCCAGGGTTGGCCGCTGACCTCCAAAAAGGAACCCTCAAACAAAGCTGAAGTCCCTAACGTCCGGGGTTCGTGCGCTACACAAGTGCAAAGCTGCAACTTCCGAGGAATACGCTATCCCGGATATATTCGGGTGCGGCACACAGGGCATGTATATGTGTGCTAGATATATCCGGGCTTGGCAGTTTAAGGGTTTTAACATTGGTGTGATGTGTGTATTATACAGGCTGAGGGATGGGAGGAAGATGAAGAAGAGGAAGAGGAGGGTGATGAGGAGGAAGGAGAGGATGTAGATGCTGAGGAGGAGGAGGATGCAGAGGAGGGAGATGCTGAAGAGGCTACTGAGGAAGAGACTGGGGGAGATGAGGATGTTATTGAGGTCAGTGAATAACATGTGGAACAAAATGTTTATGATGTAGCAGGGTTGGAGAACTACTTATCCATTGGCCTGATTGCCCCAGGCAAGTGAAAGTCTTTATTGGGCAAGTGTACTTTTTAGAGCAATTTTGTCATGAGTGCAACTTTGCCATTGGGAGATGTGGAAAGATATTGGTTCTGACTAAACTGGTCTATCTAAATTGTGTAAAATATAGGGCTGCCACTATGCAATATTCGCATCACACCAAGACAAGCATGATTCCAATAACTTTGCTTCGAAAAATGGAGACTTGGTAGGGGATTTGATATAATGCTGACATCATAATAGCACATGTTGTTTTGACCCATTGCAAGAAGAATAGTGGCTAGTATACAAGTCTAGTAACAGATTAGATCTAGATAGACTAGTTATAATCAATCTACTAGTAACGGGTTATCAATAACTTGCCAGAAATTTGTTCAGTGCTCACTGAAAAAATTGAGAGGACATACAAGCTACATGAAGAATTACTCTGTCAACATACAAGCTACATTTACATGTTTTCATGTAAAAGTCTTTTAATAATAATGTTTACATGTTCTCATTTTTATGTTTTTCTTTTGTCTTTTAGGGAGAAGAAGCTGCTACAGAAGAAGTAAAGGATGAGCTCTGATACCACTGACACCTGCTCATCATCCTGTGTACATTTTTGAACAATGTAAAAATTCAGAGAGACAGTACTAGTGCTATTGAACCAGGCTTTGTATTTTTGTCAGGCATTTTGTGATGGACTGAATTTGACCATATTTTTTCGTACCAGCCTGGTAGGGAGCTTGGAGTATATTTGTCTTGTGCAGAGCTTGGTACGTACAAAATGTATTTGTGCAAATGCAGCTAAAAAGAATCTTCAATAAGCTTATACTATCCTGGTGAATATGCCATCGTCTTTTACAGAGAAATTAATTAATTATAGTAAAAAGCAGGGAGTGGTATTCTTTGTGTACATCATGTTTTTATGTGTTTCCACCTAACTTGTGTGGGAGATAGAAAACTGGATGTCATTCTTAGGTACTTGTTGCATAACCCTGTAACAAAGATGACTTCAGGTTTTCACTGGACATGTGTTTGTGACCATCCTAAAGGTATATTACTGGCCTGCAGTACGTTGGTGTCTTCACTGCGTTCCAAATTGAATATCATACAAAACGTACAAGTATGACTATACTGTAAAAAGATGTTTTTTATTGATGCAATTCGTTGAGCGCTCTGTACGCCAACGTACCACAGGTTCAGTGAGATGCCGACTTTACTTATCCTGTAACTTGTGTCAGATCTACGTCAACTCGTGGTCACTCAAGAAGCCATTTCGAAAATTAATTTGAAAATGCATGACTACATTGTCACTGATGAAAAGAATGTATTTTGACAAATACAAATATATCTTGTGACATGTTATAAGAATTTCACAAACCACCTTAATTTTGATCACTTTTGAAAATGTTAAGTTGGTGTTTCTGTTTACAATTCTTTGTTTTTACTTGTTACCTTGCTCTATAAAGACTGTCAAAGAAGATATTTAGTTTAGGATGAATGGGTAATTAATTATAAGATGGGAAATTTTTGGTGCAAGCAGCTGTTGGGTATAAAAAAAGACTGCCAGAAAAAAAGCATTCCATAAATTTAATTTGCCACAGACCCAATCTTGTACATTTCTGGAGTACTTAAGAAAATAAATGTGTACTTCAAAACCAAACATGATTTGTCTTTGTGTTCATTTAGAACTAGCTCCTTAAGTCAGGACGGCTATTTGTAAATATCTATTAGTATGTAAAACACCTATTTACTTGACAATGTCATATTGACATTTCTGATACATAATTCGATTGATAATTCAAAGTCATTATTTGAGAGACTTGCAAACTGACTGTAGTACTTTTGTCCTGAAGGGATTGAAAATACCAAGTTGACACAATTCAGACTTACCAAGCAAAATTTAGAAAAGAGATATTTGAGATTTCAAACAGAGTGTCTGATAAAAATATGTTTTGGGATGTTGCCCACATATCATTAGTATGAAAGAGCTGCATCCCAGACAATGCAGGCCCTTTGCCCCGGTACAGAAATTTGCCTTCATTGTCTGAGAGCCCGTGTTGTTAATTTTCTTTGCTAACAAACAAGATGGTCATTTCAATCCTATGAACTAAGTGTACTACATTTTCATGAAGTTCAGATTTCATGAAATTAAGGAAAATTAACAACACGGGCTCTCAAACAATGAATGCACTGGAAGAGAAAATGTAAAACTGGATACAGCCACTCTATATATTACTAAGCAATTTAGTGGTATGCAACATTATGAACTAAAGGGCACAAAGACTGAAAAAAACTGAAAGGGCACAAAGTGTTTTGCTATATCTATTATTAACTTTTGTACATGATTGTCCCCAGAACTAGATACACAGGAAAACACCAAGATAGAACTTCTGTATCTGGATGATTGAGGAAAATAGCAAAATCCAATTTTGGAGTTTTGAAGGCAATAAATAGCAAGTAAAATGGTGCGTTAGCAACTTCATTTAAAATACCATAGTAAATATCATAAATATATAATATTCAAAAATATATCAGTCTATGAGTGTCCAGAAAAGTTAGAAATATATATATCCCACATAGTTACCAGTGGATATTAGACACCTCTCATACTTTAGTCAGCTCCAAGAAAAAGAAAAGCTTCCTAGCTACTACATGTATATTCCTTCACAATGATGATATTCCATACTCCTACAATGTGCACTACACTAATCATACAAATAAAATGTTGTACAGTAATTAACTAGACTAAAAAGTATGAGATCCTTGTATGGTATTTCATAAAAATCATTGATTAAAATTCCATGCTGACAATTCAAAGTGTGACACAAAAAATTACAACAGAATTTTTAAAAACTTTTCCCCAATTTACATTACATGTACATACTAGTGAGCACATCTTTATCAGCATAATTGTTAAATGTTGTTTGGTAAAAAAAACATGCTTCCTAAACTTCAGATTCACATAAAATGCTGGAAGGTTCAGAAAGACAGTTAAGTACATGTCCTATACGTATGTAATGGCAAGCATATATTATATTCATTACCACATATAAAAGTAAGATTTACCATTTTTTATACATGTATACTGTGCATTGGAAACAGTGTCAATTTTTTTCATGAAATTGATATATGACATTAACATTCCATCTCTATTACTTACTAACCCTAAAGTTAAAGGCACATAAAGTTTGGAGCATTGATTTGCATAGTTAAATTTACTGTATAATTATCTTACATATACATTGTACCAGCCTACTTACCCATCAGCATGCTTAGCTTGAAATCATAACTGTCATATAGGCATCTTGGTATGCCAAATGTTAATGATGGGCAAAGCCCCCCTCCCTTTTTATCATCTTACCTTTCACGCAAGTCTTGCAAGAACTTGGTCACTCTGTCAGCAAGATGGAGGTACATGTGTTGACCTTTAAAAATTAAGTCACTGCTTGAAAATTCTATTTTCTTAACCTTTCTTCTATTTTTCATTCTTGATACATGTGTACAACCTAATCACAAGGCTTTCATTCCAATAAGTCTTCGCAGTTCCTCAAAGATCAGGAATGTGACGATAGTGTGGGGACCGATCCGCATCCAGTTGGGGATGAACCCCTTGTATAGTCCGAACAGACCCTCACTACGCAGTGTCTTCAGCAGGCAGTCCAGTGAGCTACGGTACAGCCACTGGTCACGAGGTAGGTCTGCAGGAGAAAACAAACAGGACAAACATGTTTCAGGCTGCTAAATGATAGCCTGAGTGCAGGGTCTATCCAGCATCCATCCTTTCGTCCTTTGATGGAATTTTAATGCTGGGGATGGACAAAAATTTTGCCCATTCTGTCTTCTATGATGGACAAAAATCGGAATGTTAAGATATTTTTTCTGAGTGTTATGAGCCTCAGTTGTAATCAGATAGCAACTAGATGAAAATTCTTACCAACAAAACAATGGGATATCAAGCTGTAGTCTGACTCAATAACTCTGAGTCCAATTAAGGAGTCAGTATTTTCCAACTCAAAGACATCAAGTTGAAGGCAATTGCATGTACAGTACATGTATGTGAACAGTGATAAGTAGGTAGGTACATGTACTTAAATCTAAGGTAGAACAATCCTAAATTTGGAAATACCCCTTTCTGTTAGTTTGCCACCAGGTCTCTTAGACTAGGGCAAACTTTTAAAAGCTTGGTTCATGATCATATTTTTGAATTGATGATGATGATGATGTAAGTCTCCCTACCAGACTTTTAATAAGACACACACTACAATGCAAGGCTGGCTACATGTGTTGAAGTCTGCTAGTCTCCATACCAAACTTTCAGAGCTCACGTTTAGAAGCTTGATCCTAGTTTGATCATTGTTAATCTCCCTACCAGACTTTCAGGACTCACGTTTAGAAGCTTGGTTCATGATCCTGGTCTTGATGACGTCCACGGGTGAGGTGACGAAGGCAGTGATGAATCCTGCCACCATGGCCGACACGCAGAACAGCGGAAAACCTTCCGACATCAGACCAGCGTTCAAGATGGCATGTTTCGTGTGGTCGTACGATGGTATCTGCAAAAAAATAACTCGTAATTTGATTTCCTGTACTGCATCAGTCTGTTATTTATACATCCATTTCAGCAAGCCAAGCAAGCTACAAATGTAAGTCATGCAGTCTTAAGAATAGTTCTTAGTACAATCCAAAACTCAAGACATTCTTACAACACAAGTCGCATTCATACTTTTGAATTCCGTTGTGTAGTTTAACGAGATAGGTTTAACCTGTAAAAAGTGACAAGAAACAAATACTTTGTTTTAATGTTTTGATTTGTGAGATTCTACAATGAAAGTATAACATTTTATATTACAGGCAATTCATACAATGCAATGAAAGAAGGAGTTTGATCATGAGCTGTGAAAAACTGATGTCCCACCTGTGAGGCTGTAAGAATGGCTGCCCTCTGCACGGTTGGCCCGATCCCCCGATACAGTCCCCGCAGGCCCTCTGTGTGCCAGATCTCACTGAAGGCGTGGAAGGTGCTGCGGTACCGCGGCTGGACACCAGAGGGCAGTCTTCTCTCAGCCTGCAGCCGGACCTTGACCAGGTCTGTTGGTGTAGCGATTGAGCTGCCTATGGCTCCTAGAACAGACATAGATTGGACACAGTTGGGTTTTTGATTTTGGGCTAGGTTAAAACAGAATATGAATGTTGTAAGCGGAAAAATATAATATTGCTTTTTATAATTGCTGTTGGTGTAGCGATATAGCTGCCTATGGCTCCTGAAACAGACATAGATTGGACAGTTTTTTTATTTTTTTATTTAGGGCCAACTTAAAACAGAACATGTATGTTGTGAGCGGAGAAATATAATATTGCTTTTTTAATTGCTGTTGGTGTAGTGATAGAGTTGCCAATGGCTCCTACAATATAGACATAGATTGGACACAGTTGGGTTTTAGATTTAGGGCCAAGTTAAAACAGAACATGAATGTTGTGAGCGGAGACATATAATATTGCTTTTTATAATTGCAGGTGGTGTAGCGATGGAGCTGCCAATGGGTCTTAGAATAGAGTGACATAAGTCGGACACAGTTGGGTTTTTGAATTTGGGCAAGGGTAAAACAGAATATGAATGTTGTCAAAGGGTTGGACAAGTCCACTAGCCCTATTGTAAGTACTTGCCCGATAGGACATGTGAAGTTTAGAAAACTTGTCGAAACCTATGAACACAGAAATATTGCTTTTTCGTGCAAAGCTCTGAAGGGAATAGCTACACTGTCGTTTAGACAGAGTTTCCCAAAGCCACTCTTATTCTGAGCTCTCCCATCTAACACCATGTCTAACCTGAGGTTGCTCCTGCAATGATTTTCTTCCAGAGCGGGGTGTGTGCCGGGTCGGTGGCCCCCAGCAGCTCCTTCATGGGTTCATACGACCCCAGTCTGATGGTGCTGTACGAGGCCTCGCGCAGGATGGACGGGAACACACTGCAAGGGAGAACATGGTTATTGAAAACTTACATTGTAGATTCATGTGGATTCATTCCTCAAGCTACTTCACATGTATCACACCAGATAGTGAGTGAGTGTGTGAGTTGTCCCTCATTATATATAAGACAAAATTGTGGCGAATCCTGACATGCGGGTCCAGATGTCTTACTGA
>NC_049983.1:15159482-15176285 GCF_000003815.2 Branchiostoma floridae | reverse complement strand
TCAACATGATTATTGACATTGGTTTCACAAGGGTTCCATCTGTATTTACATGGCTGAGTGGTGTACTAGCACACACGAGATCGAAAGATCACTGGTTAGATTCCTGATTCAATCAGTAGATGAGACATACAGTGTATTAAGACCAACAGTCTGTGGTGATGTTCCAGGTATACGCTGGAGGGGAGGTCTGTCTTGCTACCTTCCTTTGTGGATAATTCCTTGTGATTCTCAAATTCCAGTCCCAACTCCACTAACATTTAGTATCCTCTTGAAAATAAGTACATAACACTACATCAGCAATTTAATTAAACTTTGGACTTTGATGGTTAAAATAAAAAGCAGAACAATATACCCTTTGTACAGTCCCCTGATGCCCTCATCCCTGGCAATAGTGAAGCTCCCCCGGACGAACCCCTGGTAGTAGCGCTCGCGTAGCACAGAGACGACCTTCCTGCCTTCCCGTAGCTCATTATCCAGCTGCATCCGCACCTTGATCACGTCTATGGGGTTAGTCACTGTGGGGGGAGGTCAACAGTCAGGGCTGAAATACCGACTGCATATACAGGTTAGTGCTAATCTCCAAGCAGATCCTACAATGGCATAAGATAGTACCAAACTGGCCAAGGAGTGTAGTCAGCCAAAAGGTGTCCATTTGCCATGTAGCGAAACACACTCCTAAGCCGGCTTGACTCCTCTGCCAGCTTTTGATACTATCTTATGCTACCGTAGGATCTGCTTGGAGATTAGGTTAGTGCGGGTAAAATTGGAGCTGTCCATGTATTTCTGGTGTCTGGAGTATTTGGTCCATGTACTGGGTTTTATACATAGATGTCCTATGATGTACATGTATGTGTATTTGTTATTATCTGCATTGATAAAGTATGAAAGAAAAAAAAGAGCAATGCATGGTTCCTGAACAATTTTAGTATGATTCATAATTCTTAAGTTCAGAGTGGTGCAGGTAAAATTTCTCTGGTGCAGGTAATTTTCAATGTTACCTGCACCAGTGCAGGTATATATGCAGAAAAAAGTATTTCGAGACCTGATCTGAAACTACAATAAAACATTAAATTTCATATGATAGCACATACTGGTATATTTGTTACTGTAGTGTACATTCAGATTCAACACACAAATTTACAAAGAAATATACCAAGGATGTTATAATATATAAAATCCTTGCATAGCTATATAGATACAAACACACATAACAAAACATACTACTGTCAGTCAGCCTATGCAGACCACTACGCAAGGACAATACACTCACACACAAATAAACACAAACACACCTACACTCACACACACAGATACACAATTAGACATGCTACAATACAAATACGCACACACATGTACACTCACTGCAAGCACGCCACGCACACTATAATTATCTTAAAAACAAACATTGAATATACTATAGACCAACAATTGTATAGTAGTAGTAGCTGATTCCATAGACAAAGTTAGGTGACCTACCTATAGCAGCACAGACACATGACGTCCCTGACAACACATATCTGGCGATGTGCTCCTTTAATGTCTTCTCTTCAACACCCATTACAGACGGTCACTCTGAAACAAAACTTTAAACAGTTTAGAATTTCATTCATACTTCATTTCATGCTTCCAAATTGTTGGTTTAGAAAACTAACAATGTTTCAATGTAACAATAATCTATAGCCTGATAATTAGCATGAACGTTTGTTAATTCACAATTTTGTACAGAGTTTTGTACACATTACCAGATCTTGTCCTCTCTTCTACACACAAGGCACCTTATGCTACCAGATTCAAGACAGCCGAATTGACCTCGATGGCAATGCAAATGTGCAGACAACATCCCTGTGTAACAGACAACAATATTCAGCATAAACTCGATGTGTCATTTCACTGGTTCCCATGCCGACCCTGGTGGTTAACAGGCTGGAGATGTGCCTGCACACAGGGATATCGGACTCGGAGATTTGAGGATGAATCTTGAAAAGAAAAGGGGGAGTAGTGTGCATGACAGTGGGGGTTCAAGTAGTGCCAATCAATCATGCTTAACGCCTGTCAGGCTTTTGGCTCGATTGGTTACGGTAATAGGTTTGTGATCTGACGGCCCAGGTTCGATTTCCGGATTGGTCAGGATATTTCAGTATTTATTGTTTCTTTCTGTTCTACTAGCCCCTCTTGTCATTTCACACTACTCCCCCTTTTCTTTCTTAGATTTGTCTTAGTTCATTTAATATGTTACATGCTCACAGCAAAATAAAACTCCTGCAAATAGTACACGATTGACAGTACCATTATATAGGTGATAGGGAATCCTGTAAAAAGTCATTGGTCTTTCGGTCTTAAAGATCAATCTATGGGAAATACTGGTCCAACCAGTTCCATGGTGTGTTATGTATAAAAACTTACCTGCAGTGCAGGTTTGACTCCCTTAGCCGGCTACACTCCTTGGCCAGCTTTGATACTCTCTGTAAGTTGTTTTTTTATTTCCATGTATGTATATGTGAAACTGGGCCCTATCGAAAACCAGTGTATTAGCACTGAATAGGCTACCCAGGTGTTTCAAAATAAACAAACAAACAAACTATCTTATGGCACCGTAGGATCTGCTTGGAGATTAGCAAAGGCGCACCCCTTACCTACCAAGTGGTATGGCCCTCCGTCGGGTCACCAGAAAGTTGGGACACGGCCAAACTGGGGTTCAAGGCCACTTTCATAAATCAGTACACAAACTGTCACAGTTTTCTAAAGTAAACTACATTTGAATTTCACAGAGGCAAGAATTGGTTCAAAAGTGGACGTATTGTGTCAACTTTGGACATCAGACTACTTCCTGATCCTTCCTGCCAAGGTCCTTGTTCCTACATAAGCTCATAAGAAGGTTTACTGAAGAAGTAAAGGCTCACCTGTGATTATTGTTTGATTATGACGTCATCTGTTAGTCATTAGAATTAATCAGAGGTTACGATCATTCCTAAAATCCTGCTAAAATCACTCAGAATCATAAAATCATTTGTGGAATCAGCCAGTGACACCGGCACGGCGCGGCGCTCTATCCAAACATGGCCGCCAGGTTTAATTGGACGGTTCTATTTACGATGAAGGGGGGCAACGTGCTTGTCATATTTGTGCTCTATTGGAAGGACACTATATGGTATGATGCAGACTTTCCATTTTTTATCATACTAGTAGTTCGTACGTTCTGAAAGATATTTTTCGTCCTGTGTGTTTACCTGGTTGTTTGTTTGTTTATTTGTTTGTTCGTTTCAATTTGAATATTTCGTAATGTTAGAACATGTGAGGAGAGTTATTGGTGCAAGGACTCAAACCATGAAAATGAGGCTTCTTTCACAGGAGATAAAGGCAATAAATTCATTTCTTTACCAGCACATGTAACAGCATACTGCTCAAACACTCAGGTGATATGGCCGATTTTCGAGTCACATGCAACTTGATAGGCGGTTCTACCAAGGCAGTTCTATCGCGGTTTGCCAGGCGCCACCTTTGATTCATGAACATGTAACCACCCCTTAACTACAAAGTGGTTTGGCCCTTCAGAAAGTTTTCTGAAAGTACGGCCAAAACTCTGGGGTCTAAAGGCACTATTGTATCAAAATTAGTAATACACAGTGTCTACGTTTTCTAAAATGTACCTTTGCATTAAATAGAAACCCTGCCTACATAGAAAAACCAAGCGGACGTATTGTGTCAAGTTTAAGCACAAATGTAATACTAGTATTACAAAGGACTTTTTTAACCATAACAAACGTGTTCGTTGCCTGTGAGTTTCTATGCTTAAATCAAGGTTTGATTATACAACCGACTACCAAAAAGATTCAATCAGGTCAGTAGTCTATACAGAGACAGGCGACCTGACCTTGGTGCTGAAAGTTACTCAGATATAACTACCGTACCGTGACATGTTAAGTTCCTAAAAATACTAGTAGATTACTATTGTATCCAATAGTCTATTGCTGAACACAGCATGGAGCCTTGTCCGTATGATTCTTGGTATGTGGGCCACCTGCTTTTTGTTAGCTTCACATTTTAAGGTAACGTTAACTTTAAGGACGAATCACATAAGGTCCAACAAGTAAATTTTAAGCGCTCATCAATTTTTGCCTGATTTCAGAAAAAAATTCTTCTTCGGATATGGTCAACATGACAAGAAAGTACACAAACGGGAGATATGTTGTGTTGTAGTCTAAATAATGATTGTACCAGTAGACGACACGGCCTCTATAGACTGCGAGAAGTTTGCTAGCGGCACTCTACTGTATGTGCAAGAATATGTCTGCGTTAAATGTTAAGAATACAACCAATACAGCTTTAGCTTATTCGACTAGAATATCCCGTATAGTAACAAGAATTAGGTCGAACGCTATGTGAATGTTCATCAATGTGTGTTTTTCGTTTTCTTCAATAAATTGTCTGTCTACTTTTTGATAAGATATCTAGATAGCTTTGCCAAACAGTCCGTTTTACATCTAAACAAATTGTCATCGCTGGTTTGTTGCTACTTAGATATATGAGTCTGGCTCAATAAAGGCCTCCTACGCAGAGAGGAAAGACGTCAGATTGGTCCCCTCTGCGTGGGAGAATGCAATTAAAGGGCACATACAAAAACATGTAACGTGTTACGCAGTTCTACTAGTATCATGGCAGTTCTATCGCGGATTGCCCAGTGAAGCCTTTGATTTTTGAACATACATGTATGCATGAACGTGCTTAAACAAACGACCCATTTACTCCTGACAAACGTATTCGTTGCTTGTGATGCTCCTACTCTCAAATTAAGATTTGGTTATACAGCTGACGACCGAACACATTCTCTCACACCAGTAATCTATGCAAGCGACCTGATCTTTTGTGCTGAAGGTTATTCAGATCTAACTACTCCACACAAACCTCTGTCCTAGATGCTAAAAACTGGCTCTGCAAAATGTCTCTGCTACTACTTATTCATAGTTCTTGGTATTATGAATTCATTGAGAAAGAATTCCTAATGAGTCAGTGGGCGTAGCTACTTCAGACGAAACACCATGAGACTTATTTGATAAAGCATGTGTATAAACATATCTCAAGACCTCCATAACTAATGCAGGTTACTGCAGGTAATTGTAACTGCGCATGCATATATTTTCTCTGTCCGCCTAAGCCTGACCTGTACTTGCCCGTGAAAAACAGCCTGTGGAAGTAGGGTGTTGTTTGACCAGTAGTGGAGACCTGCTGCCATTGCCGGCTAGAACATCTCACCATCTTCACATGGAAGGGAAAGGGAAGGAACAAGGCGAAGGAAGAAACGAAGAATCGGTTGGAAAGTACGAAGACGTTGATCCCCATGGTGAAAGCATCTTTGTGCCGGGTCCTGGGCCTAAGAAACGGGATGGCGCCGATGTGGATGGCAGAAATGTTCCTCCGCCGTTACCGGCAAGACAGTACGAAGATGTGGATCCGAATGGGGACATAATCGTACTGAGTTCTGGTCTAACAAAACATTTCGATAGAAATGTGGACGGTAGAAATGTCCCACCGTCGTTGCCACCAAGGAATGCTAGCCAATTTGACATGAGAGAGAACGCAAAGGAGGAAGTAGGCAAGAATGAAGATGCCAGCAGAATGTACGAAGACACGGATCCGCATGGAAACACAATCTCTGTACTGAGTTCTGGTCCAACTAAACAGTGTGGTAGAAATGTGGACGGTGAAGATATCCCACCACCGTTGCCACCAAAACCAAAGAATTCTTGCTACCCTGACAAAGAGAAGGAAGAAGCCAACGGAAAGTACGAAGACACGGACCCGCATGGTTACGGCATCTTTGCAGGTGCGTCCAAGCAGGTGTGCCGAAAGTATGAAGATGTAGACCCAGTGTCCGGCGGTGTAAATGTGATTTTAAACTCTGGTTTGAAACGTGCGGTGCCAGATCTGCCCCCTCCTCGCAAACCGGACACGGAAGATCACGTGGTGGTGTGTCAAGAACAGAATGAAGAGTCTTGCTCAGATCCGCACTACAAACCAGATAGAGAAGGTATGTCCACTATTCAATGCAAGTATATATTGATATCATTATCATCATCATCATCATTATTACTATTATTATTACTATTATCATTACTATTATTATTATTACTAGTATCAAGCACATAAATTGTATGCCCAACTATCGTTAACATTTCGGGAATAAATTTTACCGTCACAAAGCACAAATATTAATCCCCATATACTTTGGAGATTACGTATTATTGCACCATGAATCACCTTCACCTCTTTGCAAAGAAACAATTGGCTTGTATAGTAGAATATGATTTGCCTAAACTATACAAGATTGGTCAGCTTTCATATGCATTGTGGCTTCAAACGTTATGGTCCTGCCTCTTGGTCGAAATTAGTCTGCAGCTTTTCAGAAACAGCTTAAGGTCTCATACCGGACTTATGTTGTCTCATTTACAATAACGCTTAAATATTCAACTTTGATGGGCGAAAATCCAGTAAGGAAACAGTTCTGCTGGAGATGTTTTAATTTTTATTGCAAGAGCACTTATCCAGTTATCAATAAAAAATGTCCCCAAAATCCGACCGGTGAATCGAGGCCTAAGCTTATGGTTTGTATCAGTCCATCACCTGTGATCTGTGCCCAACATTCTATCCTGCCCCCGTGATATTTCCAAGCTATGTCAAGGCTCGAAATACCCCCTGCATATGCAGGTTAGTGCAGGTAAAATTGGAGCTGCGCAGGTATTTCTGGTGTCTACCTGCAACTAACCTGCACTGGTCCATGTACTGGGTTTTATACATAACTTTCATATGATGTAGGTGTATGCGGATTGTTATTAGCTGCATTGACTGTTACCACCTATAGAGTATAGAAGAAAATATAGCAATGGTTCCTGAACAATTTTAGTGATCTATACTTCCTAAATTCAGAGTGGTGCAGGTAAAGTTTGTCTGATGCAGGTAACTTTCAGTGTTACCTGCACCAGTGCAGGTATGCAGAAAAAGTTATTTTGAGCCCTCTATGTGCAATGTTTAGCTTCTTTACCATATTCACTGGATGTCATTATAAACCAATAACTTTATTGCACAACAACTGTACAAGATACGATTTTTTCCTTATATGTGCGACCAAAAAAAAGCGTACATAATTTTGTTTTACTAGTCCGGGTAGCTTGGACGAGAACCAAAGCGATTTACAAGCATGTCCAATGTTTTCAAAACGTCCTTAATACAAAGCAATGTCGCATTAGTACGCTGTCAATTACGAAAAAAAAAACTGGTGTGGAATTTAATCGTCTTATCACCTGCACCAAGAAAGTACTTATAATGTCGACAATAACGTTTGCGGCTTCGTTTGTTTGTTTGTTTGTTTGTTTGCTTATCGCTTACCTTGATTTTGAAAGGATGTGTTTGCATGTGAGTTGGTGGCATCTTGTACTTTCGGTTTTTGAATGAACATGTCTAGTTTGGCAAAAAAAATTACCAAAGCATTGGCTTCCGGCTTGTTCCGATCCTACTCGTATCATGGGGCCGAAAGAAGCGGGCCGAAAGTAGGAAGATGTGGAACTGGAGTCCAGTGGTACAGATGTGGTATTAAACTCAGCTGGTTTGAAACCTGCAGTGCCCAAACTCCCCCCTCCTCGCAAACTGGACATGGGTGACCACGTGGTAGTGTATCCAGAGCAGAAGGGAGAGTCGTGTTCAGATCCGCACTACAAACCTGACAATACAGATGAAGAGCAGGATGAAAAAAGCGCCGTCGGCCTCAAAGGTACTGAAGAACTGTTACAATGGTAGAAACTATAGTTAGGATATTGCACTGATGGTGTACCTTTTTCAGAGTTATCAGAATAAGTCAATTCTGCATCAAACTGTCAAAACTAGTGGTGCGTACCTAAACTCATATTCAGGTTCAGGTCCGGATTCAAGTCCAGCAGTTCAGGTTCAGGTCCGGACTTATAAGTCCGGACCTGAACCCATCATCGCGTATTATGTGCGCTAGAAGGTTTTTTTTGAGGGGGAGGGGGGATGGTGCATATAAAATTGCATGTTAGCATGAACTGAAATGCAATGTGAAAAATACATGCAAATTATATACAGCCAGTGTAAACACAAAATGTTTTTGGCTTTTTCAAGTGCAAATTTCACTGTCTATGGAAGGTTTTAGATGGTTTAGAACAAGAAAAGGGAATATAAGTGACAGATAGCTTTTCGCAAGTCCGGACTTGAGTCCGGACATTTAGATTTTTTGGACTTGGACCTAAACATTTTTAGGTCCAATTCCAAGTCCGGGCTTTAGGTACGCACCACTAGTCAAAACCTAGTACCAATGGAGACAGGAAGCGCTTCCTCTACCGTATGGCTTACTACTCGAACACAACACTTGATATGACAGTTACTAAATAAACTTATATTTTGTCTTAGCTCTGTAGTTTATAATGTACATATGTATGATGCATCTGATGTAATTTTAGCGCGTTTATTTCTTATATACTTTCTGTCATGTCCGTTATGTGTATATTGATGTGTTTTTATGTGGAGGACTACAGGCAGAATATCTGGCAACATTGGCAAGCTAAATGTGGATCCAAATAATGTCAAGTCAAAGTCAATCCAGCTTATATCTTAAACCATGCATGACAGACTGAAGTTTGGAACTATGAGTTCATTTACATATGATTTATAACTGTTGACTCTTTGCGCAGCAAGATTTTTTAAAATCACTGCTGATTACTTTGATCATATCAATAGATTGTTTTTTCTGCTCAATTTTGTGATCTTATCATATTTGGTCTTCATATCATTGAACAGTTGTTGCATTTATAGGTATCAATAGTATATCTTAATGTGAACCGTTCTAAAATTAAAGCATTCTACTCATGATTTAACTGTTCCTAGTTAAAGTTGAGGATTGTTGAGATTGGTTGCAGGATACAGATGAGAAAGAACAAAACTCATGACTCCATTTTGGCGATTAATTTCGTTGTTTTCGGACATTTTAAAGTGAACAATTAGCCAGACGAAATCATGAGAGACATACTGATTGTCGTTCTTTGTTGTCATATAAACCAATGCAATTTGTGCACCCTGTTGTACGTTCTGTATTGAACCACAGAAAGTGCCATGGGAATGTGGAACAAGGCAAAGTCTAGCCAGGTTTGCTGGGTCATCCTGGGCTGTGGAGTCCTGGTGGTAATGTCCGCTGTCATCGCTGTCGCCGTGTCAGCATACATCCAACCTGAAAGTAAGGTAAGCCAAGAAGATTTTATCAGAAAAAAAACCCAACCTATATGTGTATGTACCGTCCAATCAACCATACACAAAGTTGCTACGTAGGGCAGAGAACATACTAGTATCTTGGTCACAACATTCTACTTTCTACACAATCTATGGAAGTCGCTTGCAAATAGAGGCAGTCCCGACGGTATGTATCTGGTACAGTTTTAGGGAGTAAATACTCAAAGTTTTAGGGTCCAGTAAATACTCAATGATGCAAGTTCGCCTCCAAGCCGTCTGTTTTTCGTCTTGGCTATTTCGACTGAAGTTGCTTCTAAGTCATTGTTAGAAAAGCAAGAATATGAAATTGTGATTGCAGGAGGCTACCAGAGTCAAGGAAACAAGATGGCATGATGATCCTAGCAAAGATAACAAATACCAGCGTTTCCGAGTCATCGGTTTCCTACCATTAAAAACAGCTCGGCCCATGTCAACACGACTCCATACTCCTCCTCATCGATGCCACTGAAGAAGTCTTCTTCTCAAAGAGTGACGACGTTCAACAATGAAAACAGCTCGGCCCATGCCAACACGACTCCATACTCCCCACCATCGTTGCCACTGAGGAAGTCTTCTTCTCAAAGAGTGGCGACGTTCAACAATGAAAACGGCTCGGCACTTGTCAGCACGACTCCATTCTCCCCATCATCAATGCCTAGGAAGTCGGCTACTACAGAACGTAGAACGACGTTCTTCGAACATAGAACGGCGCTCTACGAACATGGAACGACGTTCTACGAGGAAAACATCTCTACGACTCAGTCGACTGTCTTCTACTCGACGTCGCTCGTTTTGCCTTCGGGGAGGGAGTCAACTGAGGTGCTTACCAATGCCAGCAGGTCACAGCCTGGAATCCAACCAACGAACGCCATGTCTGCAGCAACAGGTCAGGCATGAGTTTGTTTATGGAGGACTGCAGTAGAGGTCTCCAAGCAGATCTATCGGTGACAACGCAGTATCCAAAGGACCAACCAGTAACGTTACCGTTATCCAACAGGCCTGCGGTGGCCCTTTGAATACTGCCTTGACACCGATAGATTTGCTTGGAGATTATACAGTAGGATAGTTGAAGCCTTTATCATGTCAACAAGGTTTTTGCACTCAGTAGCGAAGCAGTGAATCTTCCAAGCCACACCAATTCAATCTCTTGTCATAATGGTTCTTGGATGTAAACGAAATAATGCTGAACTGTCGTATTATGGCCTAAACGTCAGGAAAACGCTCTATAAAGCATTTCATTACTTCAGAACTTTCATTAAGGTAAGTTTCTATCTACCATTCACTTTGCATAAATGAATTTTATAATTTCTCGTACTTGTTCCTATCAATTTTACCTTATTTTTCTTGTTGATGGGTTCAGTGTATGGAAGGTGTTTCTTTCTTCATCACACAGACATCAATGGTTGTACCAGAACACCATGCCAACATGGACGCTGTGTAAACCAAAATGGCAGATACAAATGTACCTGCTCACCTGGATGGACCGGACAGAACTGTCAGCAAGGTAGGCTGTTTCCCAACTTCTTGTCGACTTGGTCAGTCCAGCTGCAAAGTATATAATATTATTTTACTTGCCTTTTATGTCTCACAGACATCAACAAGTGTACCAGGACACCATGCCAGCATGGAAGCTGTGAGAACCAAGATGGTGGCTACAAGTGTACCTGCGACCCTGGATGGACTGGACAGAACTGTCAGCAAGGTGAGTTGTTTTCTAGTTAATAGTAATAAACTTCAACCATCAGCTCATATGCAAAGTGCAACAGTACATTTCGTCACACAGACATCGATGAATGTGCCAAAAACCCATGCCAACATGGACGCTGTGTGAACGAAGATGGCGGCTACAAATGTACTTGCTCACCTGGATGGACTGGACAGAACTGTCAGCAAGGTGAGTTGTTTGAGGTATTTCAGTCACAAGTATAACGTTACTGGTGCTAAATGGCAAACTCATCTTTCTCTTGTTTCGTTTAGAAAAAAGTATTACATGTATGAGTTTATGAGACTGCTTAAGCTTCCTGTACTTTCCCGTCAACTACTATTCACAGATGAATCCATTTCAAGACCATGCCAACATGACGTCTGTTTTAAGCAGGAATAGAGAAAAAAGGGTTTCGAACCTTTTATACCTTGCTATTCAAGTAACAGTATTGAATTCTTTTTTCTTTTCTTTTTTTGACACGCAGACATCGATGAATGTATCAGGAATCCATGCCAACATGGACGCTGTGTGAACAAAGATGGCGGCTACATATGTACATGCTCACATGGATGGACTGGACAGAACTGTCAGCAGGGTGAGTTGTTTTAGGTACTAGTCGTTCAGTCAGAAGTATCAAGTTACTTACAGCTGGGTAGAAGAAGTATGTTATATACAATAATGCCTTTTATGAATGCTTTTTGTTTAGAACGTCAAGACAATCGACATTACATGTATGACTCTTCTAATATTGAATTCTCTTTGTTATCGCACAGACATCGATAAATGTAGCAGAGAACCATGCCAACATGGACGCTGTGAGAACGAAGATGGCGGCTACAAATGTACCTGCTCACCTGGATGGACTGGACAGAACTGTCAGCAAGGTGAGTTGTTTTAAGTAGAATAATCACAAATAACAAGTTAACTTTGTTGGTTCTATGTCAGGGTGTTTCGGTTTAGAAACTTGTTTGCTATTTCATCAATTGACAAAACAAGATTCCCTTACCCCATCTAACAAACACAGATGGGTGAATTGTAAATCCCTTTGAACCTCGAATCTGTTGGAGATAGGTATGGAAGGAAAGTGTTTCGAATCCCTTTTTGTTAGCTACTCTGCAATAATTCTCTTTTTTGTTGTTCCACAGACATCAATGAGTGTACCATAAAACCATGCCAACATGGACACTGTGGAAACCAAGATGGCGGCTACAAATGTACCTGCTCACCTGGATGGACTGGACAGAACTGTCAGCAAGGTGAGTTGTTTTCGGTATTTCAGTCACAATATCACGTTACTGGTGCTAAATGGCAAACTCATCTTTCATTTGTTTCGTTTAGAACAGAGTATTACATGATTGTATGAGTTTATGAAACTACTTTCTTTACTTTCCCGTCAATTACTATTCACAGATGAATCTATTTCAAGACCACGTCTGTTTTAAGCAGGGATGGAGAAAAAAGGGTTTCGAACCTTTTATACCTTGCTGTTCGGGTAACAGCATTGCATTCTCTTTCTTTTGACGCACAGACATCGATGAATGTATCAGGAAACCATGCCAACATGGACGCTGTGTGAACAAAGATGGCGGCTACAAATGCACATGCTCACATGGATGGACTGGACAGAACTGTCAGCAGGGTGAGTTGTTTTAGGTACTAGTCGTTCAGTCAGAAGTATCAAGTTACTTAGTGCTGGATAGAAGAAGTATGTTATATACAATAATGCCTTTTATGGATGCTTTTTGCTTAGAACGTCAAGACAATCAACATTACATATATGACTCTTCTAATATTGAATTCTCTTTGTTATCGCACAGACATCGATAAATGTAGCAGAGAACCATGCCAACATGGACGCTGTGAGAACGAAGATGGCGGCTACAAATGTACCTGCTCACCTGGATGGACTGGACAGAACTGTCAGCAGGGTGAGTTGTTTTAAGTAGAATAATCACAAATAACAAGTTAACTTTGTTGGTTCTATGTCAGGGTGTTTCGGTTTAGAAACTTGTTTGCTATTTCATCAATTGACAAAACAAGATTCCCTTACCCCATCTAACAAACACAGATGGGTGAATTGTAAATCCCTTTGAACCTCGAATCTGTTGGAGATAGGTATGGAAGGAAAGTGTTTCGAATCCCTTTTTGTTAGCTACTCTGCAATAATTCTCTTTTTTGTTGTTCCACAGACATCAATGAGTGTACCATAAAACCATGCCAACATGGACACTGTGGAAACCAAGATGGCGGCTACAAATGTACCTGCTCACCTGGATGGACTGGACAGAACTGTCAGCAAGGTGAGTTGTTTTCGGTATTTCAGTCACAATATCACGTTACTGGTGCTAAATGGCAAACTCATCTTTCATTTGTTTCGTTTAGAACAGAGTATTACATGATTGTATGAGTTTATGAAACTACTTTCTTTACTTTCCCGTCAATTACTATTCACAGATGAATCTATTTCAAGACCACGTCTGTTTTAAGCAGGGATGGAGAAAAAAGGGTTTCGAACCTTTTATACCTTGCTGTTCGGGTAACAGCATTGCATTCTCTTTCTTTTGACGCACAGACATCGATGAATGTATCAGGAAACCATGCCAACATGGACGCTGTGTGAACAAAGATGGCGGCTACAAATGCACATGCTCACATGGATGGACTGGACAGAACTGTCAGCAGGGTGAGTTGTTTTAGGTACTAGTCGTTCAGTCACAAGTATCAAGTTACTTAGTGCTGGATAGAAGAAGTATTTATATTCATAAATGCTTTTTATCGGTGTTTTTGTTTAGAATTTCAAGACAATCGACATTACATGTATGATTCTTCTAATATTGAATTTTCTTTTTTATCACACAGACATCGATGAATGTAGCAGGAAACCATGCCAACATGGACGCTGTGTGAACAAAGATGGTGGCTACATATGTACATGCTTACCTGGATGGACTGGACAGAACTGTCAGCAAGGTGAGTTGTTTTCTAGTTAATAGTAATTAACTTCAACCATCACTTCATATGCAAAGTGCAACTGTACATGTCTTTTTCGTCACACAGACATCGATGAATGTACCAAAAACCCATGTCAACATGGACGCTGTGTGAACAAAGATGGCGGCTACAAATGTACCTGCTCACCTGGATGGGCTGGACAGAACTGTCAGCAAGGTGAGTTTTCTGGATAAAGTTGAACTGTAATTTCCAACACAAAAGAATTGACATACCCAACAAATGAACTTTTAAGTTAATGTTACTTTTATTCGTAGCTGCCATTCACTTTATTTTTGTCATTTCTCCTAATTGTTTTTTTTTCTTCATTTTTACCTTATGTTTCTTGTTAATGATGGGTTTCATTTATTTCTTTATCACACAGACGTCAATGAGTGTACCGAAAACCCATGCCAACACGGACGCTGTGTGAACGAAGATGGCGGCTACAAATGTACCTGCTCACCTGGATGGACTGGACAGAACTGTCAGCAAGGTGAGTTGTTTTCTAATTAATAGTAATAAACTTCAACCATCACTTCATATGCAAAGTGCAACTGTACATGTCTTTTTCGTCACACAGACATCGATGAATGTACCAAAAACCCATGTCAACATGGACGCTGTGTGAACAAAGATGGCGGCTACAAATGTACCTGCTCACCTGGATGGGCTGGACAGAACTGTCAGCAATGTGAGTTTTCTGGATAAAGTTGAACTGTAATTTCCAACACAAAAGAATTGACATACCCAACAAATGAACTTTTAAGTTAAGGTTACTTTTATTCGTAGCTGCCATTCACTTTATTTTTGTCATTTCTCCTGATTGTTTTTTTTTCTTCATTTTTACCTTATGTTTCTTGTTAACGATGGGTTTCATTTATTTCTTTATCACACAGACGTCAATGAGTGTACCGAAAACCCATGCCAACACGGACGCTGTGTGAACGAAGATGGCGGCTACAAATGTACCTGCTCACCTGGATGGACTGGACAGAACTGTCAGCAAGGTGAGTTGTTTTCTAATTAATAGTAATAATATTTAACCATCAGTTCACGTCAAAGTACAACTGTACATGTCTTTTTCATTCCTCAGACATCGATGAGTGTGCCAAAAACCCATGCAAACATGGACTCTGTAAGAACAGAAGAGGTCGTTACAAATGTACCTGCTCACCTGGATGGACTGGGCGGAACTGTAATCGAGGTGAGTTGTTCTAAGTAGCGTTGTCACAAATATCAAGCTAACAGTGTTCAGGTTCTAAGGGTGTTTCGGTGTAGAAAATTGCTATTACATGTATGAGTTCACTTTAAAAAAATCAAGCTTTCCTTACTTTTCTGTCACATCTAAATGAACACAGATGAGTGCATTTCAATGTTAACAAGAAATCTGTTGTAAACAGCAATGGAGAATATGGTGTTTCGAACCATTTTACTCAGCTATTCAGACACCAGCGTTGCATTCTCTTTGTTGTCCCACAGACATCAATGAGTGTACCAAAAACCCATGCCAACATGGACACTGCGTGAACAGACGAGGTGGCTACAAATGTACCTGCTCCCCTGGGTGGACTGGACAGAACTGTCAGCAAGGTGAGCTGTTCTAAGTAGCGTAGTTACAAATAACAAGTCAACAGTTCTTTCTTAATTAGGGTTTCAGTTTAGAAAATTGCTAGTTTATACACTTGACAAATCAAACTCAGTCCCTTATTTTCCCCTTATCTAAGAAACACAGATGAGTGCATTGCATATCCATATGAACTTCGAATCTGTTGTAGATAGGTATGGAACGAAGGTGTTCCGTATCCTGTTTGTTAGCCACTCTGAAATAACAAGGAATTCTCTCTGTTGTTACTCAGACACTGATGCGTGTGCACAAACCCCATGCCAACATGGACGCTGTGAGAACAAAGATGGCGGCTACAAATGTACCTGCGACCCTGGATGGATAGGACAGAACTGTCAACAAGGTGAGCTGTTTTCTACTTTATAGTTAGATTTTAACCATTATTCCAGATGCAAACTACAACTGTACATGTCTTTTTTTATCATACAGACATCGACGAGCTCGAGTGTGCCAAAAACCCATGCCAACATGGACGCTGTGTGAACAAAGATGGCGGCTACAATTGTACCTGCGACCCTGGATGGACTGGACGGAACTGTCACCAAGGTGAGTTGGTTTAGGTAGCGCAGTCACAAAAATCAGGTTAACAGTATCGGTTCTATATTAGCTATAGGGTGTGTCAGTTTAGAAAATTGCTATTTCATACACTTCGAAAACCAAGCTTCCCTTACTTTTCCCTCATCTCATAAACACAGATGCGTGCATTTCCAAACCATATGAACTTCGAATCTGTTGTACATAGGTATGGAAGGAAGGTGTTCCGAATCCCTTTTCGTCAGCTACTCTGCAATAATTCTCTTTGCTGTCCCACAGACATCGATGAGTGTAACATAAAACCATGCCAACATGGAGGCTGTGAGAACCAAGATGGCGGCTACAAATGTACCTGCTCACTTGGATGGACTGGACAGAACTGTCAGCAAGGTGAGTTATTTTCTAGTTAATAGTTAAACTTTAACCATAAGCCCACATGCAAAGTGCAACTGTACATGTCTTTTTCGTCACACAGACATCAATGAGTGTGCCAAAAGGCCATGCCGTCGTGGACCCTGTGTGAACATGGATGGTGGCTACAAATGTTTCTGCTCACCTGGATGGACTGGACAGAACTGTCAGCAAGGTATACTTATAAAGCGCCTTTCCTTCAACTACCTTTTTACGATGGTAGGAAATTTACACATATTTTTGTCTTTTCTCATAAAAGTTATTCTCATAA
>NC_049983.1:15143059-15159101 GCF_000003815.2 Branchiostoma floridae | reverse complement strand
CTGGACAGAACTGTCAGCAAGGTAAGTATTTTTCTGAAGTCATGTATCTAATAATTCCGGACTTTTGTGGGTGAAACACGTAGTTCTTGTTCAAATGGTTCTTCTTAAGAGACATTGAATATGCCTGTCATAATGTACTTCCAGAAGTAGAAGTGTATAATCCATGAATATTTTCATCAGATTGGTACGTCCCTGGATAGAGACTCTTTTTACAAAATCATTGCTTTATTCAAACCAACGTTTCAAAATGTGAACCAGTCAGACTTGCCCTGAAGAAGGTGACAGACGGCCATCGAAACCTTGGTGAGAATAAAGCAACGGTTGTGTAAACTAGTATCTTTATTTAGAATGTATAGCTACAGACGTAACCTTTGATGATACTATCTTTCCGTCCAGCTTAACTACCTTAGCTAGATTTTGGTGCCGTCTGTGGTTGTCTAAGTGGGTTTGTTTGTTTGTAAGTTTTTTGACAGAATAACTCGAGAAGCTGTACATATTTAGGATATTAAGTAAGGGGGTAGGTATTTAAAAAAACAAAGATGAAGTTTGTTGATACGTAGCTTGTTACGTTACTGCAGAATATACGTCGCGTAATTCACCACAAGGTGGATTCTACAAAAAAGTCGGCAGATTGATGAAATGAATATATTATCTATTGAAAATGACAACTTTGTGTGTTCCTTAACTCAATACACATACCGTGTGTTACAGCGCTAGCCCCTAGGTGCCGGAATGGGTGGATCCCACACAACGGCAACTGCTACTCGTTTTCGAGAAACGAAGTCAGCTGGTCCACCGCAAACTCTATATGCGGACACTACGGAAGTCTGGCGTCAATAACGAGCTCGAGGGAGAACAATGTCATCACAAGTCTCATCGCGAAATGTAGGTGATGAGCAGCTCCTTGACATCAATGATGTCTTTATGATTCTTAGAGATTTCTTTTAGCCCTTTAGCAATCTACATTCAATTGGATGGTATGATTCTTAGAGATTTTATTTATTCATTGGAATTGCAGGGGCATTTTTGTAAAAACATTCCACATAAGATCAACTCATAAAAAGGAAGGACGGATATTCAGATTTTCATAATTTTGGGTATGTGCGTAGCTTAGACCAAATATACAAAATGAAATACCAATTATGCAAAATGAGGGTACAGTTGCATAAATAATGAAAATATTCTACGCAGTGACGCAAGCGTAACGCAAGTGCAGCCTTTAGGCAAAGATGTTCATAATGATATACATGTTATGCAAATGATGTCTTGATTTGGATAATTGATTAGAAGTTGTATAATTCCATTATTTTCCATAACTAGACTTCAGTAAATGTAGCACATGTAATTGGTGATAGGTGGTATATAAACAGACTACAAATATGCAAATGAGGGATTGATTTGCATAATTTATGCAAAAGCGGCAAAACAGATTAATGATAAATGATGGGAATTTTATATTATACCATAAATAAACTATGTAAATATGCATAGAAACTACAAAAGCTTCAAATATTTCAAACTCTTGTTTTAAAAAAGTTTTTTTTTTGCTTGCTTTAAGCCCCTACGAAAGAGGTGTGGATTGGACTCCGTAGACGTAAAAAAAGGGTTTGGTGGACCGATGGGTCAGGTGTCACCTATATGAACTGGGCACCTGGTGAGCCTAACAACCACGTCAGTTGGATCCTATCTACAGAGGAAGAGTGCGTTTGCATGTATGCCAGGGTACGTGTTTCTTCCTTTCTGCACCTCAGACCAAGGATGCCATCCCGATATTTCCATGTTTGTTTAGGGTTCAATCCCAATAGTAAAGGTATTATATCACAGTTACGGATACAAAGCACACATGGAGGATATAAACACTAACACTAATTGTTCACCCGTCAAAAACTGTGAAATATGGATAAAAATCGAGTTCAAATGTCGAAAACCATATTTTCTACGGCAAATTTGATGAGATTGTCTATTGAAGCAATACAGAAGTCTTTTGGTTTACAAGGTAACTATTTTTGCCAAACGTGAAACAAAACTAAAAAGATGTAACAGCAGGTTGTTGGCCTTTTGATAGTTTCATCCTTAGGCATGGCCGTCCTTGTAAATGACGAAGGAGGTGTTAAAAAAAGAAAATAACAGTTTTTTTGTCTAACATTTCCACAGAGTGGTAGGAAATGGCCAAACAAGTGGTGGACAAGAGGAGAATGGAACGACATCAGGTGCAACAATGAATTCAGTTTCATTTGCAAAGCTAGACCAATGAGGTTTTAAACTACTCGTAATAAGTTGATGGGACTTTGTTTTTAATTTTGTCTATCTAAGCAACACAGAAGTATTTTCTTAATTTACAGTGTTGTTGCCAGATATATGTAACAAAAATACAAAACGTAATTTGTGACAGCAGGTTGTTGTAAGATTTATTATTTTACTGTAAAGAAAAATCCGTGTGCACCTTAGACTGCTCAACTTGGAAATTGTTTGTGGTCAGTTTTGAACCTGGTTCGAAGCAAACTTTGTTACCACTGCCATATGCTCCGACATCCCTACTGTCTGACACCCCTACGTTCCCACATCCCTACGTTCTGACACCACTATCACTATTTTCTAAATCTATTTATTTGCAAATTCATGCCCAAAGGCGAACTGCAAGGGTACAGACAGTAAAAAGTGTCTATTCTATACAGCTATCTATATATCCGAATGAAAGCTCATCTGTGTTGGTAAATTCCATATTGAAAAAGTTTAAACTTTGTTCCAACACAAAGAAGGGACTCACCATAAATTTTCGGTCGAGCACTCCGACCTTCTTCAGATGAAATGATTCGCTGCACTAATCCGGAAGACGTCAGATGACGTCATGTACAAAGTTTAAACTTTTTCAATAAGCTATCTATATACATGATTCTACATTGTTTACTGGGAGGTTTGACTTCTTCTTTGGAGGCAATGGCTGAAAAAAAGTCCCACGTCTTTAATGATTAGTGGGTTCTATGATTTTAACAGGAATATAGTTTTTTGGAGGTCTACCAACTGGTGAAAAGTTGGAAATATTGTATTGATTGTGTATTTTTTTTCATCCTCATAATGGGGGAAGTTGTATTTAGTAAATAATTTTATTAGTCCAGCGGCATGCATGGCTCAAAGATTGTGCAAATTTGTCTAAAAGCACCAAATTTGGCACACATGCAGTTGAATGTATTCTAAATAAAGATAGATATGGAGACATCTTGGGGCATTTTTAGACCTAAAATGATCTAAAATGTATATTTTGGGCTCATGTGACCAGGTTTTCAATCCAAATGATCTGATATTTGGTGTGGATGTGCCTATAATCTACATGATATATGGTCACAGGAATTCAGTCACGCTTTTTTGCATACACAATTACAAAATGATTAATATTGGGATTTTATGACCATTTAATGGGGAAAAGTACATTTTTGGCTCTTGTGTGCTGGTGCATGAACCAAATGACCTGAACTTTGTTGTCGGGATATGTTAGTGTTAGGAACACGTTTGTTCGAAAGTAGGGGTGCCGGAATGTAGGGCTGTGGGGACATATTAAGGGTTGTGAGAGAGTTAAGGGTTACATATAGGGTTGGGGTATATTATTAAGCAGTGTTGTAATATATAATGGACAATGCAAGGAAAGGTTTCAAGTACGTTTATGTATTTTATATCAATGAAAACTACATAGTGATGATAGAAATTAAGTTGTAAAATGACAAACTTTTGAATCTTATGAACAGTGTGGAGAGGTGAGTTTTCAACGTTTAGAAACTAAAGAATTGCTGTAACCGTTGTTTATTTTTGTCCGTAAAATAGATGTATGCTAAAAGTAGCATTAAAGTTTACAATATATCAATCATAATTAATAACGTACATCCTTAATTACAAATCAATTAGTAGCACGACTACAGAATGTTGCTCTTGTGGTTGGACATGAAATAGTGTGAACCAATAGAACACGAGTCATTGTCAAAATTCGATTGCGCCCGGTGTGACCAGGCCATAAGTTTTATCATGTCAAAAATTAAAAGTTATTATCCTTATGTAAGTGGCATATCTACTGTAAGGCAATTAAATGTTGAGTTCTTAGACTTGTATTAAGTACTACAAAACCATGAAATTGATTTGTTGTAGCCTCATGCGAAGAATATGCAATAAAACTAAAAAAAATGGCAAACCGATTGCAGTAACATTACACCTGTAAAAAATTCTACTGGTCCAATTTGGATGACTTTTATGTTATAGGCAACATTAAGGGTATACGCCTGGGGAACTGATTACATTAATTCTTGATGTCATTGTCTATTCAAACATTGGCAACTGCCAACTTTTGACATCTTCACGTAAGGCAAGAATTTTTGTTGAAAGTAGTTGCATTTTCTGAAACAATGGATGTGACCATGTGAATTTCGAAATGGTGTAAGGTAGAATGAATTTCTTCAATAGAAATTTAAGCAATAATTTTGTTGTCATGCGATTTATATCACTTATCAGTATGACAGGGCACTCGGTTTCTGAAGTGTGAAAGTTGTGAAAATGAGAATATTTGCTGCTGAGGTGAGATCTGTTACTTTTTCCTTAGGTTTCAACTTCAGTTTAAATATATTTTATCATTCTGATAAAAGTTAATAAAAGTTAAATTGAATAACTGTTAATTGACGTATCTTATTACCCGGATGTCTAGCCTTCATTGACAAAGACTATACCTATATAAAGGTAACATGACATTTAACGCATTGTTCAGTATCTTAAAGCCGAATGTTTTGGCAACGCCTGTATAAAGTGTGCTTGAAATAAAAACTTAAAACCAAATTTTTATGCGTTGTGTTTAAGGGTGCGACAGTATAGAATAACGAGCCAAATAAGGAGAATATTTCAAACATAGATATTCCTTGTGAAATACAACGCACACCCCTCAACCCCACACCCCCAATTTATTACCCATATTAGGGCGACTCTTATATTTCATACATTAGGATGACTTTTACACATTTCATCTGGCTGTATTTCTCTCTATACAGCCGAATAAATCAAATAAAATAAAATCTGACCCCACATTGCATCCATCCTCGCCGCCAGGGGTTGCTTGTGTCTGGATTCGAATGACCCAGCAGCTGCGCCTTCTAGCGGCAAAAGAAGGTTCTACATCAGAACATTTTCAGTCAGAAACCCGGAAGTACACCGGCTCAGTTGGCACTGACACGTACCATTTGTGTACTGCACACTCTGTTGTATGTACTATCACTTTATAATGCATGATCGGGAGCGAAGACTTATTTCACAACACTATTTAACACTGGACCTAACACTATCAGGTCTACTAACAGCCATACGCTAAAACGTACGTCAACACCATGAGAAAGACTTATTTTCGACTGATGGTCTGTGGTGTACTGTTCGCGTTTGGGATTACCGTTTTCACCAGCACGAAAACGCAGAAGCCTTCTCACCACGATCTAGTTAGCACAGCTGGAAGGAACCCCGACGTTTCTCCGAACTACAGGTAGGTTCAACAGTATTAACTATTGCTCGTCACTACAAATTAGAGCCTCCACTACTATGGTACTGTGTCTGTGGCATACAGTTCTCAGTCTGACACTTGGCCATGTTACCACATATGCATGATAAATTAATGGGTTATACGTTAGGATGTTCCCAGTGTGGGTTTTCTGACTTTTAGGTTTTGGCTATCAAACGGGGGCTGACCGGTGAAGGACTGTTGGAATACTAATGGTGATCAACAGGGTTTCAGAACGTTCCGTAAGACTGAATATGAATGTTGGCGGTTAGATTTGTCGACCCCTTAGATAAAATGTTATCTATGGCCATTGAGATATATCAATTGTGAATCAAATACTTGAAAGTTGAAGAATGCAGGATTCGTAAAAGAGGGTTAGAAATTACTTTTGGAGATTTATTAATTTGGTGTGTAAGGTAAACCTTTCCGAAGAGCAGGACTGATGTCAAGAAAGCAGAATTTATCCTTGCCCCCTGACTTCAGCTAGTTAGCAGATAAAGTTGTGCCAAGTGCCCTTAAAAAATCGCCTACACAGTGACTTGGATGTCATAAACGAAATCATTATATTAATTAATGATGTCCGATCGGTGTATTTTTAATTCCGTGTGATTACTGCAACTACCTGACGCGACGATTCGGCTACAGCCCATTGCAGGCGGGTACGTGATTTTGGAAGGTCAAACTTGTTAACCTCTGAACTCTTATTTACAACTGATAAAACCGGTGTCGTTTGGACCCCCAGGGTAACATCGACTATCATAATTCCACCAGTTGGCATAATACCGCCAACTAAAAAAAACGTTAGTATAGAGGTCTTCCCAAGATTGTCTTGAATACTTAATGTTAAAATATCCTAAATGTAATACAATTCAGATAGTTAGGTGTTGAAGACAACCTTGAGAAGGCCTCTATAACAACGTTTTTGGAGGTGGCGGTATAATGACACCTGGTGGAATTACGCGAAGTATGTTATATCAGTCCGTGTCACTTCACTTCAGTAGCATCGATCTGTGTATCTCTTTCAGTGCGTTTTCAATGAGTGTTTGTAGAATGTGCCTAGTACATAGATGTGGATGTTGTCTCCATTTTTTGTTGGTAGTCATGGTCATTTAATAGCCTCCTTCGCAGACTTCGGGTGGGGCTGACTTTTATTTTACGTGGGAGAAGGGGCTGGTTGACTCATGGTTGGCTGGTTTCAAAGTTGGCTAGGGTTTTCGAATGCCGGGAAAGGGAGTTTGCCGTGGAAGTGACTTTGCCTAGAAAGGTACTTGACCGTGGAAGGAGTTTCGCATTATCGGGGAGCCTCAGCCAACTTGGAAACTAACCAAACAGCGCCCTGCTCGAAGTATGCAAAGGAGGTTAGTGATTATTCACTTAAAGTTTTATCGCAATACCACTCTTTTTTTGCAAGTTTTACGCATTTAAACAGGATTAAATCACCGGGAACAACAGAGGCCAGCGAAGCGACATTCAATAGGACGGAAGTTGAACGAATAAGGTGTGGAAAACAGTGTCTGCTTGTCTTGGTGTATGTCCACAAGTATTTGAATACTTTAAAGTGACAGGATGTGAGGGCGAAGGTGGTATAAGGGCCAGGTGCCAGAGATTGGCGACATGAAGACAGTTAAGATAGGGTCCAAAGTTGCGTAGGCAGGAAATTACATACAAGAAGCACGAAGTTTACAATAATGAATGTCAGAATGAAACAAGACATTCACAAACTCTACTTGACAGGGGTAACAGTTACTCAAAACAAATGGATATGATTTTAGAAACGGTCAAAATTATTATTATACATACAGGTAATAAGATACGTGAAATAGCAGTTTCTCAAGCAACTGGATATGACTTTGAACCGTTAAACCATAACCAGTACCTTGAGAAACTGCTATTTGGCGTAGTTTACCTCTTCATAGTGCATTTTGCCAAGGAGGTTGAATTTGACCAACTCAGATGAACTTTCCTGCTGACTCCTTTTAAATGCTCTTCATACAGAAAGTGGGTTTTGACCTATTTCAACCCCAACAAAGACCTCACCGTGAACAAGTCCCAAGTCTACCCAGGAAAACGCATCAGGTACGAACTCGAACGGCGAGGGAAGAAGCCTAAAATAACCCAAGAATTCTACCGCCTAGTTCCCGAGTCGTCACCCCTTCTTGACAAGCACTTCCGGTCTTGTGCTGTCGTGGGGAATTCTGGGATCCTGCTAGGCAGCCGTTGTGGTCCTCAGATCGACTCAGCAGACTTCGTGTTCAGATCGAACCTTCCTGTAATTGAAGGCTATGAGAAGGACGTGGGGACAAAGTCTAACTTCACCACCATGAATCCGTCTGTTCTCTCGCACAACTACGAAGGAGACCTTGAAAATGAATCGGTCCTACGAGAGAAGTTTGTAAAACGACTGCGTCTCCTCGAGGACCAGATTCTGCACATCCCTGCCTTTGTGTCGCCCATAGGATATACAAACGTGGAGATCACTAACAGAGTGATACTTCAATATCAACTGCCGGTCAAGTTATCGTACGCGCCATGGAACACAAATGAAAAGATAATGGCGTAAGTACTTCATGACAGGTGCCTTAACTCCAGAACTTAAGATGGTGTTATATCCAATAGATTCATGCATCAATGACATTTTATTTTCTTGTTGCCCCTGAAATTGTCTGTAGCCCGATTTTGGGGACTTCTTCAGGCAGTGTATTCCGTAAAGGATAATGTAGCATGCAATTTTGACTTCCTGAAGTCATCATTTATATTGGAAAATAGCACCCCTGGAGGTTTTTTGCATTGCCGCGCCAGCGGCAATGCCTTATGCCAGCTTTCTTCCATGGTTGGATCAATGGACGGACCTTTTAACCCAGCCCTTCCAAAGGCCCTTCTTTCCTTTGCGAGTTACAATGCCTAGTTAGAACATGGTACATTCAGGCGAGTATAAAACTTTCTTCTAGAGCATGTTACTGTATGGGGTCCAGCGTAATCAATTAGCGGTTTAACTCACCAGGTTAATATAAAGATATATCACAATTGGCATCAGAAGGAACTTATTTGGTAATGAAAAATAATGCATATTCATTGTGGGTCAAAAGGTTTTACAAAACCTGTTGTAATGTGCCAATAATTCATGTGACATAAATTATGATAATGAGGTAAATTTCCAATATCCCCTTTTGCTGCATTTCCTACTGAAGAAGTTAGGTGTCGCTCTCAGCAGTTCAGTCATGAAATACGCGGCAATGCACAGCTTTTCTTAAAAGATTTCTTGTTTTAGAACTTCTTGATTTATTTACAACAGTTTCAGCATTTGCCTATCAATCTTAGAATCTATCGGGATGACAAGATTGTAGTCTCCGTCGCAGACTTCAAGCGACACTTGCTTTTATTTTATGGGGGAGGGGTGCTGATAGTGTTGGTTCGCGATTTTTACGTTGACTAAGTTCTCTTATGCCGGGAAAGAGAGTTTGCCGAGGAAAGGTGTTCGCTCCGGCTCGAGCCAACGTTGAAAATCGCTAACCAGTGCCTCCTGCCCCATAAATGATGATAGTCTACGACGGAGGCTACTAAAATTGTGCATTTATCGTTTGTGCATTACCATTTACGTACTTATAAATGTTACATATGAAAAGATACATACTTTCACCTTCCCAGGATGTGGAACAACTCAGAGTTCAGGGTAAACCGACCATCGACAGGGAACGTCTTATTCACCGTTGCGGCCTGCCTGTGCGACCAGATACACCTGTACGGGTTCTACCCGTTTCTAACGGACCGAGATGGACAAAGGATAAAATACCACTACTATGGACACATGAAAAAACGGTACTTCGATCCTACTCACGAAATGACTGAAGAGTATCGGGCGTTGCAGGCGCTCCACCAGCGGAAGGCACTGGTACTGCATACAGAGCCTTGTTATGACGTACATTAGTCTGTGTAACACAAACTCTGCTGTCCGGGGCTGTAACTGGCCCTTCCCCACAGAGGCCGGCCGATGTTGGGCGAGCTGCTATAAGCGAGATTCAATCAGGCTAGTGACGAATAAGGTAATCAACCATTACAACTTATAGGTGTAATGTTTGCCAGGTGTCTCGAGTCCGATAAATCTGACAACTGAAGACAGGATTCTTAATTCTTGTATGAATGGGTAAATTATATAAGAGACCACAAAAAAGTGTTCACATTGGCCAGGTGGTCCCTATGTAGAGGTGCTCACTTCTTCAGGTTTGCTATGAAATGCTTTATATCCATGAATCAAGAGAAGTTATATGACTGGCAAGACATCCCTTTACCTCATGACCCAAAAAAATCATTGGTTGTGGGTTGTTGACCTGTCCTTGGTGCTGAACGCTCTTTTTTATACTCAAACATACACAAAGTATTCACATCTCCATTTAATATGCATGGCTAATGAGAAATTGATATAATACAACATTACGCAACATAGGAGGCTAGTTATTAACATTTAAATCAGGAATTTTGCACATACATGTATATTGCATAAGCATAAAGCAATTTTGATACCTGATCTGCATTTCTGTTGAACGGTGATCTTTTTTTTTACCACATAAGAGAAAAGAGAACTGGAGTAACCTTAAGGTACAGTGAACTTTAATTCAATTGTTACCCAGTTGTTGTCTTGTTGTAATAGAGCGAAACACTTCTATTCCAAGCTGCTTTAATATGACGTCACTTCAATAGCACATCAAAGACTAAAACAGAAATATCAGTAACTTGGATAACTGTAAATATACAAAATTGACCAAACATGTCTCTACATATACGTTGAAATGAAACAAAGAACAACAGAACTACTTTTTGCTAAAAATTCATGAAATGCTACCTGGTTAAATGTAGAACTACAATTACAAAGTAACAGCTATATATTTATGGCAGTAAATAGTAAAAATCTGGCTTTATCTATGCAGCATGTAACACAATACAGATAACAACTGTTATGGTTGTGAAAACACTTTCGTAAATAGAAACAAACTAAACTATCAAACAAATGTTTGCATACAACTTTATTTATCATTCCTCAAAAGTACATGGCCAGGGGGAGCTATACAAGCCTCCCTGAATATGGAGTTATAATTAAAGCTAACAACTCACAACACTAGATAGTAAATGTGCTCTGTCAAACATATGTTGTACATCCATAAGTCTCAAAATCAAGATGTAAAATCGTTTGTTTTCAATAAGTAGAAAATCAAGAACAGTTATAGTGAAACTTTGTAAGTCTGTAAGCAGGGCTCGAAATCCATTTTTGGGATTAGGTGCACTGGCGCACCCAGTTAAAAAAATTGGGTGCACCAAAAAATTTTGGGGTGCACCACTTACATTCAACTAATAACCTAATAATAAAACTTAGTTACAAGCTATCAAATTCTTAAACAAGTACCATGACAGACATTTTTTATCATCTTTCTAACACTTAGATGCCGAGAATATGCTGTGTAATAGTATTCTTTGAAAGTTTGATATCTTTACATACATAAATGAAAAAAGAATATTTTGGTGCACCCTGTGCACCCACAGAAAATAATTGGGTGCACAGCTCCAATTTTGGGTGACATGCACCCAGTATTTCGAGCCCTGGTAAGTAAAAAGCCTCACCTCAGTCCTACACTGTTAGCAGTTGTATGGCGCGAACTAAATAAAAACAGAAAGAACAGAAATAACAAAAACTGTTACAACACTAGAAGCAGACCGGAACTATTTCTTATTTTCATTTTCCCTTTTTTTTATCCTGAAGAATCTGTACATCCAACTGACTGATATTTTAAATCATAAACTGTTAGTGGTAAAAAAACAAATATTTCCACTTTCAGAATGTCATTGTTTTCTTCCTTTGTATTTTCAAGCTTCAGATAGAGTTATGTACTTGACTTATGTCGGGTGTCGCCACCCAGACCACTGTAGCAGCCCAGTAGACTCTGAATATCAGCATCATACAGACCACCAGTTCTCGAGTCTTTCTGTTCTCACATCTTTAAGAACTGTGCCCAGTGTGAGTCTTCATGTCTTTTTACACGATCCAGTCGATCCAGTCTTGTTGCACTCCTCACACCTGTAGGGTTCCTCTCCTGTGTGAGTCTGCATGTGTCTCTTTACATCATTCTGCTGACTGAACTGCCTGCTGCACTCCTCACATCTGTACGGTTTCTCACCTGTGTGAGTCCGCATGTGTTTCTTTAGAGTGCTCAGCTCACTGAACTGCCTGCTGCACTCCTCACACTTGTAGGGTTTCTCGCCTGTGTGACTACGCATGTGAGACTTCAGATGATGTAGCTGACTAAACTGCTTGCTGTACTCCTTACATCTGTAGGGTTTTTCGCCAGTGTGATAACGCACATGACTCTTTAAATTGCACAGATGACTGAACTGCTTGTTGCACTCCTCACACCTGTAGGGTTTTTCCCCTGTGTGAGTTTGCATGTGCCTCTTTAAATGATTTAGGGTTGTAAACTGCCTGCTGCACTCCCCACACTTGTAGGGTTTCTCACCTGTGTGAGTGCGAAAGTGAGTCTTTAGATTGCCCAGCTGACTGAACTGCTTGTTGCACTCCTCACACCTGTATGGTTTCTCACCAGTGTGAGTCCGCATGTGTTTCTTCAGACTGCTCAGCTCACTGAACTGTTTGCCACATTGCTCACACATGTAGGGTTTTTGACCTGTGTGAGTTTGTATGTGAGTCTTTAGCTGATCCAGCTGACTGAACTGCTTGCTACACTCCTCACACCTGTAGGGTTTTGTGTGAGAACGCAGGTGTCTTTTCAGTAGACTCGGATAACTGAGCTGCTTGCTGCACTCCTCACACGTGTAGTGTTTTGCAGTCACAGTGTTGCCACCAAACTCCCCTTCTAAACAGCTTCCCATTTCATCCGAGCCAATTCCACTGGTTGCCATGATGGTAGTAATGGTCCAAATCACTTCTGCAAAGGTCATATGAAACAAGTCAATTTGGTATGGCTTTTAAACATGAGCAAATCTGGCATAACTGGTAAAATGTTGGGCTCGAGATACTAGTACCTGTCGTGGCCCCAATGTTCTATCCTCACTTCACCCAGGTGTAAAAATGGGTGCCTGACTTCAGTGGGGGAGAGAAATTAATATCTTTACCTTCTATCTGTACTGCTAAAATAAGTTACTAACTTGAGTGTGCAGTGCCACATTGTCCTTGTCTGTTCCAAAGTAAATAAAACAAACATGAGCGACCTCGGTGAAACACAGATTCAGAGATTCATATCACATATGTACATCACACACATGTACATCTCCGACACACACACACACACATGTACACACACATATCATACACAGGCACATCACACAACACACAAAATGAATGCGCGCACACACAGACACAAAACAATTCCTGCATTTTCATGTGCGACATAAGTTCCACGACTGTCTGGCTGACAAATGAACAGCTACCAAGTTTGAATGAAACAAGGATGTAATAACGTCCTGGTGATAAACAAATGAAGGCAAACAACAGCCTCCCCTTCCCCTACAACTGCGCGATAGTTAATGAACTTCCCCCTAACTCTTCACACGCGTGCTCAAAGTGTCCGTTGAAACCAGATGTTGGAACGCAGCAAACCCCGGTTTTGAGGAATTTTGTACCATACCCTCCCCCAAACGAGCTAAAATATTTGATAAAGTCGGGCAAGAGAGAGTATATGACTATGTTCTGTTTACACACATTGCTCGAGATTCAAGTTCGGTTAAAGGTCGGGTGAAAAGTTTTCGCTACACTCCTGGGGCCTCACAAATTTGTGACAAAACAAGTCATAATCATGGCGTTTTCTTTCCAATCTACAGTCACAACTTTTCGTACTTACCTGCAACGTCTTCCTGATAAACTGGTTCCTGAGACCTTCTTAAAGATGGTCTTGGACCAGGGACTTACACAAAGCTGATGAGAGCTTCTATAAACGCAGGCAACAGTTTTCAAATTCTCAAAGTTTAAACTATCAACCGTGCTGTCCTGAAAAACATCCGACCGCAGAATAGAGTGACTGTATCCATCCGCGACCCAAGAACCCACAGGGCGCGGATGTAAAATAGTGCGGATAGAAAAATTTGAAAAAGTATCGGTAATGCGAGTTAGGTTCTGCCATGTCGGTTCAAATCCTACAAGACTACAAGATTTGATGTGGTGAAACGGTGGCAAAATATTTGTCAGCCACACGCTGTATTTCAGAGAAAACAACAGGCTGCAGTGCAGTACAATCATTTGACGACCGTACGGTGATGATGGTGTCAAAATGTTTTGGTATGCCAGCACATTCTCCAAGCAGGGGTTGAGTCGCGGAGATATACTAGTAGGATTTTTACCGACTCGCTCCGACACAACCTCAACTTGGAGAATAATGCACGCATACAGTACTAAGGCCTCCTTCGCTCAATGGGGGCCCGCAAGCCCTTTTCCGTAGAGCGTAATCGACGGTTTTAATTCTACGTACTCCGTAGCGGGAACGCTCGAATTCAACGTAGAGCGTAATTTTGCGTCGAGCGATATTGGCCCCTTTAATTTAACGTATTACGTAGAAGCTAACCGGGTTTTACCGTAAAACGTAATTCATATGAATTGTTCGTAAAGCGTAATCAAAATTTCATTAAACTTAACTAGTCTACCGGCAAAGCTAGTTTACCCGTGAAAAGGCATGAAATTGCGTTTCAAAGGGTCCAGATTTCAAAATTTCGCTGGACCTTCCTTACAATTGGCTCACCCCTTCGGCAGTGGACATGGTGAAAATATGTTGCGGGACCGTCGCCTCCCAACTAGTAGAAATTTCTTTACCGAACTTGGTTATTAAACAAGCAAAATGTGCAGGAAATGGCATTTGAGGGGGTCAAGATTTCAATTTTTTCTCTGGGCGGGCCTTGGCCTCTGGGCGACGGCTTGGGCCTCCGGCGCTCACGACTCTCCAGCGCTCGTCGCCCTCAAAAACTTCTCTCTGACGTCATGACAGAAGTGTCATTACATTGAGCATATAGTCTGCCAGCAAAATTTGTCCCTCAAAATGCAGAAAATGGTGTTTCAGAGGGTACAAATTTTAAGATTTTCCCGTACGTACCTTGCGACAGTTCGTGCTTTCACTAGTTTCAGCACTCGAAATCTGAAAATGATGTTTGGGGGTGTTGTCATCAACAGCTTAAAGCTGAGACCATGTGAATTTCTAATTGAAATGCCATTCAACTTAGCTTAGTCTGTGGGGCAGATTCACCGGGGCAGATCAAAACCCTGGCTGCCGACAAGAAACAGTGGAGACTTGCAGTCGCCCGCCTTGCGGCCGACCGATAGATAGATAGTCTGTGAGCAAAGTTTGCCCTTCAAAATGCAGAAAATAGTGTTTAAGAGGGTCAAGATTTCACAATATTCCCGGGGGAGCATGCCCCCGGGACGCCCCTTAAGATTGTCGCGTCTCCGCTTTCGATGCTACAAGTGCTGAAAATAACGTCACATAAGAAATTTGCTGTCGCCGCCTCTGGCCAGCAAGACGGGCGCTTTTATATCGGCTAAGTAGCTGTTTGAATATTGTTGATGGAATTATAAGTTCAAGTTGTTGGATCTCCTCTTCACGTGTTCTGCCGTCGGTGGAATTCACCCAGAAGACGATTAAGATTTGCACAATGCATTTGGAAACTTCGCAATTTAGCGTAGAGCGTAATGAAGCGTCCATAATTTAGCGTATTACGTACCCGCCTTTCCCGAATTTAGCTTAGAGCTTTGTCGGTACCCCCCCCCCCCCCCCTCCTTGGGGGCCCTCCTCAATATCGACCATGGTAAAATTCTAATTGGTATCAGCCCTACATGGCGGTGCCACATAGGGCACATCTGTATTGCTGACTCAGGTCTGTTGGAAAGTTGTTTTCTTCCAGCATACAACTACAAGACCAGGGATGCCTAAGTATTCATCCGATCCTTACGGAAATCATACGATTCACTACTAAGAAACATACGATCCTTACGGAAATCATACGATCCTTACTAATTCAACATGGTGGCCTTGGAACTTGCATTTCTTCCAACGATATCGAGATTATCCCACTCTGCTAAGCCCTAAAACTTCCACCTGCACTACCGGCGTAGTGCTAACTTATTGGGTGACACATGGATGTATTTTATACCGCTAGGCTAGTAAAGAAAGGATGTTAGTCTGAACAGAGCCCGACCTGGTGTGGCGGCAACAAATTAGTAAGGATCGTATGATTTCCGTAAGGATCGTATGGATTTCCGTAATGATCGTATGATTTCCGCAAGGATCGTATTTTACTTTGTAGTGGATCGTACGTTTTCCGTAAGGATGGTATGTTTTCCGTAAGGATCGTATGTTTTCCGTTAGGATCGTATGTTTCCGTAAGTGTTACTTCCAGATGTTGGAACGCAGTATGTTAACTCCGGTTCTGAAGAATATTTCACCATACCCTCCCCCAAACGAGTGTTACGTGTAGGCCAAGCGGCTAACTAAGGCTATTACTATATATTTGGTATACTACTAACTAGGGCAAGAGAGAGTA
>NC_049983.1:15058421-15140233 GCF_000003815.2 Branchiostoma floridae | reverse complement strand
CCAATCCGGGCCTGGAGTGGAGAAAAGACCATGATATATGCATTCTAGTCATTGCATTCCAGTGAAGTGTAGCTGGGTAGATTACCACATGTTGCTCCAATTAGGCCATGTTGATTTGTTCATCCACGCGCGCATCAATTCTTGTCCGTTTCCGAAAAAAAGAAGTTTTCAACTATACTGTAAATCGTACAAAACAGCTGCAAAATGAGAAAATTCATGCTGTAGATTACAAAGAAAAAGTCTGAAAACGTAAAGGTCAAAGGAGATGTGAAAGAACAAAAATGAAGAATCTATTGTTCTGCATACCATACTCTGTGAGTTGAGTGATCTGTTCCACCTTCTTGACCACTCAAATTTCATAATGAAGACAACTTTTTTAGGCCAACCTTTTTTTCCCATTCACATGCTCGCATCAGTTTTGGGGTTCCCAGAGGATGTCACCCATATAATCAAATCAACGTGGCCTTACAGTAGTATGGATGGCACCCCTGGGAACTGAATGAACTGGTGTGAGCATGCATATTTTTATTAGCTTTGCAGCTGTTTTGTATGATGTATGGTATGGTTGAAAACTTCTGTTGTAAATGAAATTTATGGGTGTCATCCATATAATCAAGTCCACATGGCCTTAGCCTTGTAGTGTTGTTGCCATACATGAACATATGCTATTCTATGTTGTTTGCATAATGTAATATTGACACACCACCAATGGGTTTTCTTCTTATCACTATTTTATAACACCTCAAAGTCAGCAATACTAGTAATCCGCAATCCACTGTTGGGAGAAAAGACAGGGAAAATTCTGCTGACACAACGGTAGTTGTAAAACGTTATGATCTTTCCTTGCTTATAAACATTGCCAAAGAGGTTGTAGTGATTGAGATGAGAGACAGATGTCCAGTTACAAATTTATTCCTTGCTCTTCACAAAATGTAACACTTAACTACTGATGATGCTAAGACGACATAGACAGATCATATGTCAAACAATCAGGCAGAATTTTGCCGCAGAAAATTCCAAGAATTCCTCACTACAAAGTAATTACAGTTTCTATATCTTATATTGGGAAAAATCTGATTGCTGTTCTATTGGGCAGGAGTAATATTGGATACAAATACTGATAAAAACCTGTTATCACAATGGTTACTAGTAATTCAACCTTATAAACCTGATAAATTTTGGTCCATCACTTCCTGATGTTAAATCCTAAAAAATATCTTTCCGACAAACAGTTATTCAAGGCACAGAAACAATGATATGTCCCCTTATATTATCATTCTTGAATTTCCATAGTCATACATGTCCCCTTGATCTACAGCCACCTTTTGCTGAAGCATAACATAGTAAACATGTACAGCCTGTGGGTACAACTCTTCAAGTTGGGGTGGTTATGCAGAAATAAATGGAAACACTGTGACAGAGATTGTAGCAGGCTTTTCTGAACAAGAGGACTGAATTTTGAACGGTGTCATACAAGTTAATAGTATCTCGAAGCTCATAACTATTGCCATTCGTACATGTGCTACACCGTAAAAGCACCAGTATTGCTCAGGCATGAAATAGCAGGATGACAGTGTACAAATAAGTCACTTTATTCTGTACTATTTGAGGCTTTCTGTGATTTGTAATTACAACTTACTTACGCATCACAATGATCTACCAAAAATCGTTTATTAGTTTGCTAATAGTATACTATAGCACAGCATTTAATCCCCATGTATTTTATACTGTATTAACAAAGTTTATAGAATATCACAAGCTAAGATAAAAATGTCTTCAAGACTTCCATGCAACACAATATGGAGTGTCTTACTTCTAGTCAAATACTGAACAGTAGGTTGTCTTCTACAGTAAATCAAGGAGGTTAACCTCCTTGAGTAAATGGATACCTCATTTGTTGAATCTGGGGTAGTGTTCATTAATTGGTAAATATAGACATTTGAAATACTGTATCATTAAACAGGGGTAATGGTCCATAAGTATCAACAAAGAGGCCATTAGTGCACATCCAACTGACCCCGCCATGTGACTTTAGGGTGCAGCCTTCATTAAAAATGGCTCTCTTATTAGCATTAAGGAAGATTTATCAAAGAGAGTGACAACACTTACTTCTAAATACAAGCATCATACATCATTATGTTGTAGTAGGAACAAGGAGGTTAAAAAAACCTCCTTGGTATGAACTACCTGTTGCCATATGACAATACTTTCTCCAGAGAAAAGTAAGTTTGAGAAACATTTTGCTGAAGTTATCCTGTTACGTCAACAATAACATGGAAGGAATCATGTTATACTATGGACTATTACTACTTCTATTATTAGAAAGTATCAACAGAAAAGAAAAACTATTTGCAAAAATGTACAGTGCTGTAGTTAAAGAAAATTTGAAATGTATGTTGCACATAAAAGCATTCCTATGGGAACCATTCCCGTGTTTAATAGTGGCACTTTTTAAGGCCTAGCCTCATCCTGGTCTCTGAGTCGTCTGACCATAGTAGGGTGGAGGTGGCTGCTTGGTGACAGGGTACTGGTCGTACTGTTGCTGCACTGGGTACCCCCTCCCCGAGCCTCATCCCCCTGCAGGGCGGGACTTGGTGGACGCACAGCTGAGGCTACGCTTGTTGGTCTCCTCCTCTGGCGTACCACAGCAGCATTGCTGTATCTTCTTCAGGCACCACTCGATGCCTGCATGGAAGGAGAGGTGACAACATGGCATGGTGTTAGGATGGTCTTTTTTCTGTTCAGTTTTAGAAATTTTGTAGAACTAAATTAGGTACACCCTGAGAACTGACATTTTAAGACAACCTCAGATATACAAAAAAAGCTCGAGTTCTGCATGACTTCAAATTGTAGTGTCCAATGTGTTGAATGGCTCTGACTGCCCTTTGAATGTCACTGACTCTTCTATGTGTTGTCCACCATTGTTCGTTCCCCCTCAGAGTTGAAGTGGACCATAAGATCATGCTAGAATGGGGATACTTGAAATGCTGCAAGCAGAGTCAAGTGTTCCCTTTTCAAAAGCAGTGTTTCTTTTCCTGATGGACCTTTGTATTAGTTTTTAAGTTTGTTCTGAGGCCTCTAACATTTTACATTTTAGGAGATATTTAGGAGAGAACTATCTGGTTGACATTGAAATTATAATAGAAGGGTGTGTCTAGGAAACAAAAGAATGGTATAAGATTTCAGGCTGAGCACGTAGACAGTCTTGAAACCATGTTCAAAAGTTGCAACAGGTAGACTTCAACTCTCAACATTTTGTGTCATATAATATATAACGTTACTTACTGTTCTGTTAAAGTTACATCTAGAATTCAAACACACTTACCTAACAAACAGAGTCTGCCAATACCTTAAATAGAAGAATGTAGGTGAACCGGTCGACTGAATGTCTTGTCGCCATTACCCAATGGGCAAATGTCAGTATTTCCGGACTTGCGCAGATGACCCAGTTTTAGTGCCCTCAGAATGCTTAGGTAGGCTTGGGAAAAGTGGCTGTAAAATTGTTTTTCTTGGGATATGTTTGGATTTTGGGGGTGCATCTTATAGGCAAGGGTTGTAGCTTCTATATTGTGTTGAAAAAACAGATTTTTAGTGATATTTGTGGTTGCAGTAGGCCTTAGAAGTTAGGTGTTTTGGTGTTGTTTACATGCAGTGAAAGGGGGTGAAAAGGTCTCCCACCTATGTTTTCATGGCGTATAATATAATTCCGCCGTAAATTTTTTCCCTTTTTTGTCGTTAAATTACTCTTCAGAGGTCGGACAACCTTGCCAATGTGAGTTTTTCATGTTCTAAAAGTCAGGTAGGTGATTTTTGACAGCCTCTTTCTCCCATGATTCCCATTGTTAAGAATATGCATAGGAAATATTGAAATTTAGACCAATATCCAATTCACGGTTGTTTTAATCAAATTATGTAACGTCACCAGGAGGGAAGAAAATCTAACATGTCTCACCCGAGATTATCACTCAGCACATGTTGCTTTGTAACGTTGGTCTCCTTTCCAGTTAGAAGATATGTCCTCAGATCGACGAAAGCACGCAGGACTGTTGTTGTCAACCCTGCTGAGTCACTGCCGTCCGCCGTATGTTGTCGATGTCGCTGTAAACCTACCTCACGACCTCACGGTCAGCTGAGAATGCATTTCTCAGAAGAATGAACTTTGCTGACCTTAAGAGAATATTCCATTACTACCCTTAAGGGGAAGTATTAGCTGTAACTTGATCATTGATTCGTTGTTTTTGGACAATTTCAAACCAATTATTTGTATAATATTTATTGTAAAGTGTTTTATACTATTGTTGATATAAAAATACATAGAAAAGCTTTGAATAAAGCAATTTAATACACTAATTCTGCATATTTCACCTCATTCACATCGGTAGTGGACTATTCCAACAGGAAAGTATTGCGAGATCTAGCGAGGAATGACGAGATTTCATCTTGTCAACACTTCATTTGGTCACCTGTCTCTGCCTCGCCACATCTTAGCCGGAATATTCCAGTCTTTAATCGCCCACAAACATTGATTTTCCCCAAACCTGAAGGCTTTTTCAAGGTGAGTGAGTACAGACGTGTTTCAATGTGTACGTTGGCTAATTTTGGGCAGTTGGGATGAAAGTTTTCGTGATCAAGCGTAGGTGAGAAAAATACGTAAACACGGATCATGACTCAAGATAATTTTTGCTTCTGTTTGAAATCTTGGTCACTTTGTCATGGGCCTTAGATTTACAGTTTCCAGTGATATGAACATGTACACGTCCTTTTGTCATTGAGGCTGCATGTAGTTCCTGTACAATCGTCACAGTGAGGCTGTGAGGATTTTAATTTGTGTATCAAAGAGGATGAGGAAGGAATATAAACAACCTACATAATGTGCAATCAACCTACACAATTATGTGCATCGCAGATGTATGCTCATAATCATATGTATTAACTTGTTCACTGATTGCGAGGACAGCTATGTACATATTCAGCCTAATAAGCTCTGATATTTTCTCCAAATTTTATCAAAATTATATGTACCGTTATGGGTGTTAGGAGCAGGAAGTTTTAATTTGCAGCCATGATTTATGAAACATGATGGTGATCCCATAAAAACATACTGTTGAATCTGTTGGTGTTATGTTACAGCCAACCATGTATGGGATGTCCACACATACTAGTACTAATAGTTGAACATTGAGTGTTTAATTGTTATTAGGAGAAAAATATCAAAAGTCAGAATTTTAAATGCTGTTTTACGAATTACATGTAGCATTGCAACTCTAAATTTAATTTGTTGTAATACTTTTGCACATTGCACATCATCTGCTAGAAAATGCGTTTTTGTTCACTTTTATTTTTGTACCTAAGTTCTTTGATATATCTATTGTTTTCAGAATGAGTGTTCGTTATTCTGTTACCCATGAGTCAACTGGGCAAGTATTGTTTTTTTTTTTTTTAAATTTTGCTTTTTGCTTATTGTATCCAGATGATAATAATTCTTGGAAATTTCATATTCCCAAATTACTGGATGAGGTGACACAGCAGTCTTAAATCGTTTCATCTTGCCCAGTGCCTTCACCTCAATCAGGGTGGAAAGCCTTAGGGTCGTGAACTATCAGAATGCTGCTGGAACGTTCAGGTCCTTTTCAATTAGATTTGTGGCAAGGGCCACCCTTGTATTAAAGCCAGACTTGCAACAAACTAGACATGGTAATGGATCTGGGTCAAAGACATTTGTACCTCTCAGCATGCAGGAAATATATTTCCATGTGATTGAATGAATACTTTAGCTGCGACATTTTCAGGTTTGATTTTGTGATGTATGTTGTACATTTGTATCTATGGTAAACCGACACACCCAAATCTGCTAGAGCTGGAAGCTTAACTCTATAACGTTATCTCATTAAGATTGATTGTAAATGAGATTTTGATCATATTTTACCTTACGGTATGCCATATGTTAATTCCTGTATCTCAAGGTTGATGCGTCATTTAGCATCTGTACTTTGTTTCATTGCCATATGGAGCAAAATTGCAACAATCTGCTCATCTTGCAAGTTACTTGCCAGTTGTCGCTTTCGTAATCTTATGACATTGTAGGAATATGGATAAAACATGACTGTTTTTCTCACACTGTTTAATTGTGTGTTCACCTTTCTGAACTTTCTTCTGACCTTTACACAAGTGACAAACATAATCAGAATATTGATTTCTCATTGATCACCCCATTGTAATGTTGAGGCTGCGCTGAGTGAAATGATACCCATAAATTATATCTAATTTCATGTTTTGGCATGGATTGGGAGGGGGCAACAGTGCAAATTGAAAGTCCTGACTTAGCTTTCTCTTGGCCCTGTCATGATGACATTGTATCTTACTAATACAGTCCTGCATACTAATACATTCTTGATCATTTGGTCATGATATATCATGTGATAGTGATACCCATATTTTGCAACCTGCGCTTAAAGCAATCCTCACACCTTACTAAATCTGTCACTAGCTGTACAAGCATGGTGTACTTTGGATCTCAGTGTCTTGAATTCATGGACTGTCAGGTGCAGCACTTTTTGGTTGAGTTGGAAATCTTGGATGCACTTTCCCCATGGTTTTTCCCTTTGGAATGGTGTTCTGTGCACTCCTGCATGCAACCTCCGACTGGCTAGCATGCCACTCTCCCTTTATTTCCAGGAATGTCTAGAATCCGCTCCCGCGTAGGGAAGCTAGTGGGATCCAAGGAAAAAGGCCGGGCCAGTAGCCTGGATGAATCCAGCACTTCCTCCCCACTCCTGGAGGGTAACAGTAGTGTTGTTATGCTGAAATACCACAGGCCTAGGATGGGCTCCCTGGAGGACTCGGAGTCTGTGGAGGTGATTAGCCCTGGACCACAGTCTCCAGGCAAAACCTCTGCACAGGTAATGTGGAAACACTTATTTATCTCTATTATTATGTAAAAGATATCAGTAACTGAGTAAGATATAGTATATATATAACACATTTGCTAAGTTTCATAAAAATGCTATAAATTATCGATTCAGGTTAATTTCTTAAATTTCTATTTTTTATCACAATGGTCATCCAATAAAAAATGTCACATCTTAAATTTAAAATTTTCATTTAATTTTCAATTGCCAATTCAATTTTTGCATGAGTCTGCTCAATAGATATTCATTGTGACCTGTAGAATTATTAGACCTGTTATCAAAACAATGTTGTCAGAGTCATACCATTATGCCATGTCACATGCATCTTACTGTTTCCATATTTTCATATTTGTATTAGTTTGTGGAAGTTGTTCAATCTGTGCAAAAGGTTTACAATCTAAGTACACATATATCCTTAACAGCAATGTGTACTTATACTTATTGTAATAGAATTGACCCTGAGTCTGGGCGTCATGCCGACAACCTATAGTTACGTTCCCAAGACCTTGACATTTCCAGGCTACCCGGTGTGTGTCCTGCATGTAGTATACTGATTAAAGATTGATCGTGCCTCCTCTATTCATGTAACATCTATTTGGTCAGAACTCAGGTATATATAACATATAAGATCTGTCCATCATTGAAGCGACAAATACAGTACTGCAGAATCTGATATTTGTAACTGTTGGTTTATTATAAGCTTTCCTTATCACAAACTTATGGTCATAATAGCACACTTTTACTACATTTGGGCATCTGTCAAAGTGGCACTTTCCCACCATTGGTTATGAAACTATACGCTTTCGAGTGTACATTTTCTGTATGTACTATTTTCAGTCAGACTGAAAAATAATGCCCAGTTCAAATATATGAGATGATATAATTATATTTTTTTTAGAAGTAACCGTTTCATGTGTATGTGATGCAGTGTTAATAGTAGGTTCAACTTCAATATTCTAATGCACAGCAAAGTTATTTATTCAAGTAGAGGAAGTGCAATTGTGCTAACTGGATTGCAGACGCTTTGCCAATATCACGACAAGTTGGCACACCCATGTCTATATAAGTATATACCTAATCAAACCCAGGCCCCGTAATGCTTCCAATAATATAGGACGTCCTTTCTGCATGATCACCTCCCACTGAATACAAATGTCATAGTCGTATTCTCTTACAATAGTCAGGGTACCACTACTACAAATAGCCAGGCCATTTGGCTGGCAGCCTGCATCTGGTGTAGACAAACATTCATGTGCTTCCTATAAGTGCATTTGACTCATGCAGAGAAAGGTTAGCAGCCATTTTCCTATTTCATGTCCCTAAGTATGTGTACTCTTGACAGAAGAAAATACTGGCCATGTATATGCTGCACCTGTCTGATGTAAAGTAAAAGAAGATTAATTTGTTGACATTTCTTTTCACTGTTTGCATTCAAAAGGTCACAATGAAGTTGTATATTGACATAACTGTAATGTACCAGCGCTGGTTAGCTGCGTGTGCGTCAGTCACATTGCCATCGTGTTTTGCTCTGTTATGGTACAAGTCATTTTAGTGTGAATCATATTAGGAGACCAAGGGTGTGTACGGTAGGTATTTGACATGAGGCATCATTTTCAATTTCATCTTTTTTACTGTAGAAAGTCATAAGCAGGTTGCATAATTTGATTGCCCCATTTCTTCTCTGTGTTGCTTATTGCCCAACCCAATAACTGAAATTTGATGCAAAGCTACAATACATAAGCAGGAAGTTTAGTATTCACTTTCTAATGATCATAAATGAAGAAATGGTAGGAAAAGCTGTCTGCGTGACTTGTGAGAAGTAGACGGCAGACTTGAATTAATCTGTCTGGTGGCTGTTTGTACTGGCAGGGTTCGGTGGAGAGTCTCCCAGGCTCCGAGAGGGAGATGTACGAGCGACAACTGGAGCAGCTCCAAGAACAGCTGGTGGCAGCCATGATAGAGAACCAGAACCTAGGTCAGGGGGCACGGTAGTCTTAATCAGCCAATCAGCAAGATAGCCTTTTTGTCTATACTCTATAGAGCAGATATCCACTTGATATTGCAGACACCTTTGCTATGGCTGTTCATCTATCATTCCTTGGCATCAAATGTAAAGAAATTTATAAGGACGTATACATTACATGAAAGGATTATGTAAGATGAAAAACTACCTTCTGAACTGAAAAGGCATTTCTATATCATTCTCAAAGATCGTATGATTATATTTCCTGACATATGTCATTATCTGTTCTTATCATACAACAGAAAATGTTACAGGAACAGTGTAAGTCAAAATCAAGTCCTCCCTCCCATTGTCCCCACAGAAAAGGTGCACACAGAGTTGAAGAAAGAAAGAGACAAGAACCAGGAGCTACAGAGACGACTACATGACCATGAGTACAGCCAGGAGGAGGCACCAGCAACACCCAGGTACAGTAGTACAAATTCACCTGTGAAAGCTTGGTACACACCTGTCATGTCCTTTTGCACACCTGTAATTCCAATTGACACACCTTTTGCACACCTGCCATACCAAATGACACACCTTTTGCACACCTGCCACACTAAATGACCATGCAAGGCACACAGCTGTCAAACCCAAGCACACAGCTGTCAAACCCAAACACACACCTGTCACACCCAGCTGCAGGTGCCCACCTATCAGATCCAGGTGGAGTGCACAGTAATACACCTGTTATCCACAGCCTTATGGTAATCATCATGTCATAACCAACCATAGTGTGATTCTTTTCATCTCGCTATATTTGTCTGTGTACATAGACCTGTTTTGACATTTGCTGAACTCTTTAGTCTTGACATATTCATATTGCATATTTTGTATTTTGTATTTGTATTAATAAGAGGAAAAGTGGGATAAGACTATTAGGTAAAACGTCAACTATTGCAGTATCTCCACTCCAGGTGAAAGACAGCTGTTTAGCTGTGTACCTTGGCTGTCATTCGTTGATTTGAAATAGTACTACTGACATTTTGCTTAAAGGTGACAGAGAAGGTCAACATATGGCAGACCCTGAGTGGGAAGTGCTTCTCATGTAAAATTTAACAAAGGCATGCTGACTGCTGTTATGAAAAGTCGCTGCCTTCAGTCAGGTGATGTGTCCTGATGAATATTACATTATCATTTATCATCACAAGTGGAAAATGCCTTTCTTAAGTATTGACTGTTAGTCTGTGAGCAATGTTGCCAAAGCCACAATTCTGGATATCCCATATGTTTTTATCATGGTCTTACATAATTAGATGATCTTACTTGAATTTATACAAATTTTATGCTTTTTACCTGAATTCGCAATTTTTTTCCACAGTCACCAATAGTATTCTAAACCAGGGAATCAGTGCATAGCACCAACCTTTGTGATCAGTTCTAGTTTATTTCAGTCCACTGATTCTGTTATCTCATGAACTGTGTGTAAATGTACATATGCTGCAATGTATTACATGTAGCTCCCTGACTTTTTCTCCAGTAATTTGCTATGTTTGAACCTAGATGACTTTACACTTACTTTTTCACAATACTGACTTTGCACAATTACTCAGACTATTCTATGTACTATAAACTTATTCAGACAGTGCCAAATTGGGATAATTGTCCAAAAGTCAGCCAGCACATTTTGTAGAGGAGTTACTATGTAGTTGAGGATACAATATAGCAGAGCTTGATCATCAGATGTTGCTTCTGCAAGGTTTCATGGATGTTGTTGATTATCTGAGCAATCCTATTACTGGGACACCAGGAAGGCAAATTGAATGTAATACAGCATTGTGACAACACTAATTACTGTGACAGTCTCCTGGTGGCTTTACCGGAATCCCCCCTTTATTACATGGAGAAATCCATCACTAATGAGGACATCCATTCATGCTGCCAGGATCTCATTACTTCCGACCAATTTTGACCAGTCTGCTCTATCATCAAGATTGCGGTGGATTCTATGGATAGTCTGAGACAACTATTTTCCGTTTCTTGTTACCATAGCTTCCCCAAACGTTATCCATAATTATGCTATATTTACAGCATAGTTCCTGGCAGAATCATTATTAAGGTAATTTCAGAGCTGTGTGGCATGTGGAAAAGCACAGTTTAACTTTTTGGATTTAGTACTGATTTTGCAATCAAATACAATCTGTAACAACAGATCTAGCAGGAAGCCATGTACAATTGGCAGTGCAGTGGCATAATCTGTATTACGTCCAAACTCTTTCTGTCTGCAGACACCTGCGTTATTCTGCACCATGCACAGGTGCCTTTGCTTTACCCAGTCTCATTCTGCAAGGCAATGATGGCTTGTAATATCCCCTCCATGGACCTGGTGCAGTTCCTGATTGATTATTAGAACCGAACCAGATTCCTGATTCTGTGCTGTGATCAGGTGGCACTGGCATAGCTCATCATAAATAATTACCACAAACCAATTGGCATTCTGATCAAACAAGTTCCTAATACTTCCAAGAAATGGCCTGTACAACAGTCTGCTTTTGTAGAAAGGATATCTAATGAAGTGAATGTAATTTATGCATGATGCAGAGTCTTTCCTGACTGCAGGAAGTTGATTAGTTACTCATCAATCTTGCTGTATCTGCCACCTGATCACCTCGGCATCCTGAAATTAAAAAAATAAGGTATAAATTGTCAACACCATTGAATGTATGATGGAGTCTCTACTGTGAGTACCCATAGTTCTGTGTTGTCCCATGATGCAGCATTCTGAGAAGGCGACGCCCCCCTGGTGATGTTGACCCCGCAGATGAAGCCCTGGAGAACCTGGACCATACCAACAGAGGGGTCCAACAACATGGCAGACAGCAAACTGGTAAGCAGTTCTTTTCTTAACAATATATTTTTCTTTTGCATAAAATGGAATCTATATGTATATGCATCACCCCATATCAAACCTTTTACACAGTATTTTCAATTTCACAGAAAATTTCCTCAATGTTAGAGGTTTTATTACTTTCTCAAAAAGAGAATAGAGTAACTTATGGAAAGTGTACATTAATTTAGTACATTCTTTATGCTGTACATTTTGCATGCCCACTTAACTTGAAAACAGTTGTGGTCAATATATTTTTTGATGCTGTAGATATTGTTATACAGGTAAAAAATTAAAACAAGGAAACTCTCTTCATATAATCTCTTTTCTTGCCTTTTGGGGCATATGCAGAAAAAAAGCACAATCCAACAGCCAAAGTGACATTCCTGGAACGAATGATGGAGAAAGTTTATGAACTCATGCACGACTTCTCAGAAGTAGCCAAGGAGGAGACTGTACAGGTGGAGCAGGAGGGAGATCCTCTCACAGTCAAGAAGTCAGTCTGAGATTTCATAATTTCCTCTATCATCAATGTAAAAATTCTGTCTTTTCAGAAAACATATACTAGTAGTATGTAGTCTCCAAATCAATTGTCTTTTATATGCTATTTTGTGGGATAAATTAGCAATTGGTAGTTTTGTCACAGAAGGACTCCTAGCTATACTAGCTATAGGTAATGGGGAAATCGCAACCATTTGGTTATTTATCCCATTCACTGTAATTTTAAAAGATGACTACAATTCTTTAAAAAATTCTTAAATCAAGAACACATGCTTATCAGGAATATACAAAGACACACCAAATAGGGAGATGTGTAATGTAGCACTATTCTCAATGTACTGGCTTAGAATACCATGAACAGACAGTTTCAGAAATGTTGTAAAAATCTTAATGATATAGTGTCATATTTGGTCTTATCATTATTCTGTTTTTTCTAATCTACTAAATATTGCCCCCTGTTCCGCAGGTTGAAAGAGAATCTCAAGAGATTCAGTAAGTATACTTTGCCTCATCTTTTGAGCCAAACTTGTCTTCAAAGTTATGACTTTGTACATTCTCAGATGCATTTTGGAGAGTACAAGTCAACACTTCCACATTAAACTTGTATGAGGAACATGTAGCATATCAATAGTTTTCTATTCCGAACTATAGTACATGTAAGTGTTTAGTGTTACAAGTATTCATCAGCAGATTTACAACAATTTTCTTTCCTCTAGGTACAGATTCCAAGCCCATCTGGGAGTTTGGAAGTTCTTTAACGGATCTCCTTGGGTGGAAGACTCCTTCTGCCACCTTCTTATCTTTTTTTGTGAGTCTTCAACAATCTGAATCCTTGAAACCAATACTTTAATGTGGTAGCTTCCAGTCCTTGTTTTATTGAATGGTATCAGTATTAGGCATGGTAAGCTCTGATACTACCTGGAGCAATCTTTCGTTAGAAAAGACGAGTTTCGTGTAACTTTGCACATTAAATATACATCAATGTCTGTGAATATTTAGAGTATTGGAGAAGACATGCACTACTGTAAATTTTGTGTGTAAATGAAGTACTAACTGCAATTAATTTAAGCCATAAAGATACTATGTATGGACAAAATGTAAGAAAATAGTGATTAAGAACTATTTGGTATTAATGAAAATTCCCTGAACTTCCTTCTGCAGATTTACATGTACTTTGCATGGCAAGGCTGGCTTCTCCAGTTTTTCCTGTTCCTGTGCATCCTGAGACTTTCCCTTAACTACCTCATTGCCAAGTAAGTAATGCTGCACCATTCTTACTGTTTAAGGCCCTAATGCTACAGTTTAGATACCCCATAAGTCTTTGATATGATTAGTACATTTTTGCAGTACTTGTATTATACATCAAGTAAATCTGTCCAATTCTCTTTTTCTTTTATTACCTTATAAACCAGTCAGTCTTGGCAATGAGAATTGTGTACAGCTTTGTCTCTATTTTGTAGAAACTCTTGTTGCCATATACATGTATTATCACATACACTCACTATCAGGTTTATTGTCTGTTGTTCCCTATTATACAAGGGTTAGACATGCCTGCACATAGGTGTGGAGATTTTTGATTGCAGACTCCAGATGCCTCTATTATGGCATGCTATGTATCATTATTACAAACATGTATTTTGATGATTGTAGTGTTGATAAAGCAGGTTTTATGTCATGGTATGCTACGCTGGCATTAAATTTTCATCTTTTACCCAGAGGATGGAAGATCTCGTTCGAAATCATTCCTCGAAGAGCACAACCAAAGAAGGAGGTGTGGAATCTTTGTTTTTCTTCTTAGTTGACCACAAAATAATCATGTTGGGTTTATCTAAGGTCACAACCTGCCGTACATATTTTGGGAGGCCATGTTTGCTACATTTGTCCGTAAACGTGGGGAAGGACTGGCAAGAGCAGGTAGGGAGTACGTCAAACCATGTCACTCGCATGATTGTACAAGGGGTAAGGACGTGTCTGCACGCCACGCCTGGCCATGAGCGTTTACGTGTATTATTCGTTGCGCAAGTGGTAAGTGAGGTGTACGTGCTCACAACGCACAATCTCTGTGTGATTGCCACGTTACTGTATGCAGGCCGTACTCACAGTTACCTACAGTTTTATTACTCGTTATATGGCGTGTCTGAATGCTCCCAAATCCATTGAATTCTGTAGAATTTTTACGGATCCCAAAAATTAAGATTGCCCACATTTTGCATGTAGACAGCATGCAGTTACATGTACAGCGGGTTGTGACCTTAGCTTTATCCAGTTAGATGAAAATGTCTTCAAAGACATCCATGCTTAAATAACAGTTGACCTCACATGTGCTTCACTACTTTGTCCGTTCCAATTATGTAAAAGACTTCAAATATGTCACCGTACATGTTTTAAAAGGAAGTTGCGTCTGCAAGGTCAAATGCATGTCCCCTCCATCAAAGGAGTTTCTCCTTCTATTACACACATGCTGTTTATTGTGAATGAAGGTCAAGTTGTTTTCTGTCAAACTTTCACATGACATTTAAGAAATAATATGTCATTTTTGCTTATAATTCTGAAGATATTAATGATACAGCTTGTAAGCAAGAATGTTTGCTTGTATGTTTCTTTTTGACACTGTGATGTGCAAGTTACATGTACCATGTTGTGATTATGTCCTGTCAGCTAATACTTGATTCCTCTTGATTTTTGCTATGTTGTGTCCTGATCAAATCACCGCTTGGATCGTCGTCTAATGGTAGCCAGAGGTAGGCCTTAACATGATTGGTGCTTGATATGGGGGCTGTAATGCAGATTTATGTGTCAATCATACTGGAATGATGTGTTGTCTTTCATGTCTGGTTGTGTTTATTGTTCAAAGCTCTGTCAGATTGAATCAACTGTTGTCCTTTGCTTGATGTTTTCAGCCATTACAGTGAGATATCTGCTGTCATTTAAGAAACTGTCATTTGTATACAGGATTTTATTATTTTTTCTGTATCTGTTATTATGATATGTACTGTGTTTTTGAGTGGGTGCCCCCTGATGCTTAACCACAGGTCTTCCACAGAGTTAAAGGGTCAATGAAAAAAAAAAGTTCAGAGTTCTTATATCAAATAATGATTAATTGGTAGAAAGATATCAATTTCACCAACAGTTATGTCCTACTCTGTTCAACCACAACACACATGGAACATGACTGTACTTGTTGGACACAGTAGTAAGGTGATAGAGGTAAGAATCTGATTTTCATGAAAACTAACATTGTTTCAACAGAGATACTGTGAGTGCATGCATTATTGAATGGTTGATATATTTTTGTATCTCAGGAAAGTCAAGAAAACGTTGGGATGGCTGACAAGTTCCAACTGGTGCTGCAGGTGGCAAGGAAGGTTCAGGTCAGTCAGCCAGGGATGTGCACTGCTTTGTCTGTTTTCTTGTTCTTGTTTTATGACCACACCTACGCAACATTGCTTTGATTATGATGTTTCATAACTTTTATTCATTTACTTACTAAAAGGTAAATTGTATAACAATTATTTATTTTGCTGTAGGTTACATATGAAACTTTTGATATCTTCTACAAAAGTAGGTAATTTATTGTACACTACATGTACTGCTACTTACTGGGACATACTTTTCAAATTTCCATGTAGAACACATTGGGACAGGTGGCAGACAGTTTGGAGAAACTCAAGAAGTAAGTTTTCTCGTCCTAAAATAGTTACTGTAGCTTTCTGACAATTTGAAACTGAATTTGAATGTAGACTAGTGTCTACTCCAGTTTAAACAAATTTAAATACAAAGAAGTATTATTGACAGACATTTTTATGTACATGTGTGCAAAAAGTGGATATTTGCACCATGCAAAGATTATGTTAAGTTAAACTTCAAGAAGACCCAATATCTTGATTGTACGTATGGCTTGTTTTGCCAATAAATGTATCACCAAAAATCAATGCAAAACCATTTCAACCTGAAACTGGATAAAAGTGTTATGTTGTAATGGAATTGTATTGGCCAATGTGATTTGAGATGATTGCTCTCCTGGACTGGTTTGTGTCTGACCGGTACTGTGTCTATAGTCTCCTGAGATGTGTTTGACTGTTGTACTGTGTCTGTAGTCTCCTGACATGGCAGCATCCAGAGGCCACCCGGCAGCTGTACTCCAGCCTGTGGATGGCATTCCTGGCCAGCTGTGTCATCCCAGGGCAGTACCTGGTGCCCATGTTTGGTACGGCATCAGAACTTTTACTATAACGATTAGTGTGTTATGTTATCATTTAGCAACAATACAAAGTTGCTGTCAGTCATGATGTGTTCAACTGTGGAGTGCCATAATTTTGTGAATGCATCAGTGTAGTCCTTGCTGTAGAACATTGTGTAATATTAATTTTTACACTTTTTGAACTGATATAGAACTGATTCAGCACCAAGGACAGGCATACTGTGTAGAGCTGATACACTCTGTACTATTCTGAACCGTTCTTGCTGCAAGGAAAAACAAAACACATACTGCCTTTCAATACTATTGTGTCTGTTTAATGAGTATATATCAATCATATAATTCATAACTAATGTCTAGCTGAGGGTAATCAGTATTGACAGTTAATCCGTACCCTTCTCCGTGTGTCTTTAGGAGTTGGCCTTGGTATCAAGTTGTTCCTTATTGACTACGTCTTCAAACGTTTCCCGCGAGTCCGTTCTAAGTACGACAACACCCACCGGATCTGGCAGACATTGCCGACAGACCTGCAGCTGAAGTCAGGCAGCTGGGTCGTGGTGCAGGGATCCAGATCAGAGCCATACCTGGTACATAGGGAGCACTTTTTTGATTGGTTGTTACTTGGGAGATGTCTCTTGTAACTTAATGTGTTTGAAATTTAACGTGATATATTAATTCATCAATATATTTTACCTCTGCGCACAAAGTGTAAAAAAAATTGTAATTTCTTTCATGATATTGCACATTACTCTCTTCTCCTCTCTGATCCAGAAGATTTCAGTCGTGACGAATATTTTTGTCATTGTTTAAAAGTAGCCATCCATTATTTTGAAACTTCTCCCTTAGATCAACAGTTTATTGAAAGGTATCCAGTAGTCTTGTCCAACAGTATCCAATATCATTGCAGAAACTGCAATAGTATTTATGGTTGGGTTAAGGTTGAGTCAAGAGACACGTCTGTATATGACATGTGTTTCCTGTAGAGGTCTCAACAAGTACGGTCTATCCTAAACTTGACCTTTGCTTTGTAGCCCATCCCATCCACACCTCCCCCAGAACTCGATGCTTCAGCTGTAGTTAACAGTGCCCCGACCAGCCTGGCCACCACACCCACTGGCACAGACACCACAGAGTTCCTACAGCTCTTCAACCTGCCCTCCACAGAGGTGCCACAGCAAGGTATAGATGTGGAACAAGGGATAAACATATCGTTTTTGCTGTTGTGTTTGTTTTCTTTCTCCTTGTTCTTTTGTCAGGAACCAATCAGAGCTTAGAACTGCCGTGAACCAATCAGAGCTGAGAACTGCATCAGCATATTAGCTGTATAGATATGACCAATTACAGGTTTGTGATTGCAAAATGGTAATTTTGTTTTTTATTATTTGCACACAATAAGTGAAGTGAGGAAAGTCGTGAGTGAAGAACGACCCCACGTAATGGTATAATGTGTGCAAGTAGCTTGACAAAGGCTACATAGAAAACATTCTGCATTTTGGAAAATGTTGTCTTATTCTAGTTACTTTAGATTTCAAAAGTACAAGGTACAAGACAGTAACAAACCTGCAATTTCTACAGCAATCACCAAGAAGTTTTTTGTGTGTGAAAAAGAAAGAGTGACTACAAGTTTTGATTGTCTTGCAAGCGTACAGATACATGTATTTTAATGGAGTGTATACGTACCAAACATTTCAAACATCTCTGAAGGTGCTGTTTGTTTTTGCAGAGTGGGAAGATGGTCGCCACTGCGTGCTGATTGACAGGGACAAGGGGCTAACATCCGGGGGTATCAAACATGGCAGGCTCTATCTCACCAAAAAGTGAGCATCACCATCTTTATAATTTTGTGATGGCCTCATTGTTCTGATTTGGTGTTCATTCATCCATGATCTGTTCATATACTAAGTCCATTTTTCTTTGCCTTTTGCCTTTCAGTTTCTTGTGTTATGAACGCTCCAAGAGTAATCCTTCCAAGAATGTCAAAATCCAGCTAGGGGACATAGTAGGACTGGAAAAGGTGAGATGTGCTTATATTCAGGTTTCAGAAGAATTTTAAATAGCATTTCTTACAAAAGACAACTGACTGTTCCGTCAAATGTATATTTGTATTATGAGACATGTGTCCTATATTAAATGAAATGAAATCTGTGCAACCAGTAGATACAGAAAAGTAAGTGAGAGAAAAGTAACAAAATCTGCTTAGGGGCATTGCATGAGACCTATAAGAGAGACTAGACCAGATTGAGTTGAACTACTAGACAATGTGAAGTGTTTTAAAACATGGTGTTGAATGTCTTACTTCTTCTTCTAGGCCAAAGCTCTACCATTTATGCCAGGTAATGGGATGTCCTTAGAAGTGAAAGTCAACAATGCAGAAAAGGTATGATACCTGTAGTTTCTATCTGTAACTCTCCCAATTTTAGGGATGCCACTAGGAAAAGTTTGTAACTCAACCAGTGTCCATTAAAACATCATGAGGATGTTACATTTTCTGTGTTTGATAATGTACAGATAAAATCTATGTCTACTTGCATACTGCAATAGCCTTTGAACTTTGTACAGTAACTCTGCCTTTTGTTTCCCCAGCCCTACTTGTTTGGTGCAATGATTAACCGTGATGAAGTCTACGACCAGGTGTTGGTTGCTTCCAGACATGCATCCCAATCATGGACAGTCGATGAGGAGGAGGATGAAGAAGAGGGGTCCTCATGAACCAATTAACCAGGCACTGGCCATGGTATACCATGAACAGCCACTTTGTGGTTAGTTAAAAGAAAAGTTGTGAAGAGACTACTATGTATTCCATGGCTCAATTGTTGCAATTTGCAGATGATATCAAAGAATGTTAATGGTTGACAGAAAGTAGTCTAGCTGCTGTTCCCTCCAGGTTTTTCCCACCTACAGTTGTGCTTTCATAGAAGCTATTGGCTGCTGTTGACCCTGCCCCACGTGAGCTACGTAAAGCCAACGTGTCTTGCTGTTCAAGGTCCCAGGCTATGAGTACATGTACAATCAGTTACTGTAGGTTTTTTTGTGGTTCAACTGCTACATGCAAGTAAAATCAATTTCTGCTATACTGTTTTACATGTTTGCACTGCTACTCAGAGGCAGGAATTTTCACAAGCCATGCACAGTATGCAATTACACAAGGCTACCTTGGCTGGCATGGAATTGCTATGTTTTGCAGTGTTACACGTAAAGCATTAGACTTGAAAATCTTTTGTTGTGAACTTTGTTGCAACACTTCTAGCTTACTATTGAGATCAAAGCTGTTACTTAATCACTATATAACCTTTTCATATTCCCATTATATATGACACTTTGCATCATCTACAATAGCAGGAAAACTTTCCTTTGCGAAGAATGGTAAACTCTTTTTTTTTTTCTTACAAAATGCTGCTATCTTTTGTTTATTACTTGGTAATGCTAGGTAAGACAGATGTTCAATTTCCCAATTTTTATTCGAGTTGTAGCCAAATTAGTTTTCTATCTTTGTTGTGCCTTGACAGTCTTCATCTTTGCTGGCTGGTTCGAGAACTCCAGTTTTGCCTGAGATTTTGCCTGGTCAAGTATTTAGCCAAAAGTCTTGCCCCAGCCCCCAGCCCTTCCCCTTACACAAACACACATACAGTTACAATGATCTAGAAAATAACTTAAGTCTTTCATTTCAAAGTAGACCAATCTGACTAAGTCCTGAGTCTAACCTTCTGTCTGACTATTCACCATACTGCCCTCCCGTGTTTTGTCAGTGCTGGAAATATGACGCCGCTCATGGCAGAAGTACATAAGCTTGCATGTTTGTTCTAGCTACATTGTAGCTATGAAGTACACATAGTTGTGATTCATGGCAATTTAAGAGCTTTATGAATATTGTACATGAGTGTCTAATATCATGATATTTTATGTGGAGTGCTACTTACACAAAGGTTCTTTCAAGCCAACAGCTGTAAGTTACAGAAATGTCTGGCCATGTCAAGTCAGTGGCTTGGTTCTTGCTTGTAAAGTTATCTATTAATTCAAGGAGGTTGAAAAAGGACCTCCGTGTTTAATTGGAAACCATTCAGACTGAACGCTGTTGTAAACATCATGAAGTAAAAGTGAGTTTACATGTCTCTTACTTGCTATACATAGCATAGGTACATATTGTGATGTTCATGTAATAATCATAGTTCTTTATACACTAGTTACCTGCATGTATGCAGGTATGGTTTTGATGCTGGTGGGAACTTTTCGGTAGCCGGGGATGTAGGGCGCTGTATCTCGTGAACGGATGGTGCGAGCACGACGATTTTTGGTACGTGGGTTGGGGGTGGTAGCCTAACACTCAGGTTTGATTTTGGGCCTCCTGGCGTTTGAACTTGACATTGCAGGTGGCATTTTTGGTGTTTTTGGGGCACTTTTGGCGCTGTGTGTCCGGAACGATACGCGCGATTGCGACGATTTTTGGTGCATGGGTGGGGGGTTGTTGCCTGTTGCCTAGGATTGACTTTGGGCCTTGTCGCGTTTGAACTTGACCCGGCAGGTCGAATTTTGTGTCCGGGAGGGGTGTTTCCGGAGTTATATCTTCTGAACGGCTGGTGCTGGCGCGATGATATTTGGCACATGTGTCGGCGGTGGCTGAATAATGCTCAATTTTGATTTTGGTGCCCTTGGTGCTTGAACTTGACATTTTAGGTTACCTTTTGTGCGGGCACGGGGCGTGCGCTGTATCTCCGGAACGCAAGGTACCATTGTGTTGCTATTTGGTACGTGAGTTGTTTGTGGTGTCCTGGTGGTCAGGTTTGATTTTGGGCCTCCTAGTGCTTGAACTTGATACTGTATAGGTTGACCCTGTTTTTGTGTGGTTGGGGCATCCTCCCAATATCTGCTTGGTTTTAAAAACAGATTATGGTTGGGTGTAGAACCATCATCTGGCCTGGGCCACCTTCAATGTATCAGGTTACTTAGTGGCACTGACAGTTTGCCAGATGACGGGAGTATACAAGATTATATATCTGTTGGTCAGGTATAATTGGAGTTTGCTTATTACTCTTTCTGGTGTTTCTAGAGCTGTATAGTACTGAGTTTTAAGTTTCGGTACAAGTTCCTTTACCCTGTTGGCAATCATGGTTGAACTTGAACTTAAACAGAAGAAGATGCAATTTTCTAATGTGGAGGAGAACTGTATAGAGTGTGGGCATAAGAGAAAGGTATGTGTATGATTTGTCCTGTGTTTCTTTTTGTTTCTTTGGTAATGCCATTTCCATACTGTATACAAGTAATTTGTTGTTTTGGGCTAGTCATGTTCGCTTGGTTTTTGGGCCTGCTTAATCTATGGTACAGGCAGGGTTAAGTGGTGGAGGCTTAGCTTTGTTCTGTTTTAAATTCAGTATCGTTTGTTGCATTTTGTCGCGGCAAATATATGATGAAATTCCCCTTCTAAGCAACTGCTCATTGGTTTGCGGGGATGTTTGCTGGGTGTTTGCTCTGACTACAACAGCTTCTGAACTTTTCAAAGCTTCCATTGCCAGCAGCTTGCCATCTATAAATGGGATTGACAAGGACATTTTTCATAGTAAATTATGCTGTTAAATTTGGCTTAGATACTACAGGAGATTTAGGTTTGGGTTGGATGGATTGAATGAAAATATCATACCACCCTGGGGACTAACTGTTGCTGCTGCATGGGGGCTACCACTATTCATATTGTCTAATGTCTATGGAACTACAGATAAAAGTATCATTGGTCAAATTATGCAAGTAACATTCCGATGTCAAGTGAATAACACCCCAGAAATAAATCTTTAATGATATCATTGGAAGAACACAAACCAACGAGAGATAAAAGTATCATTGGTCAAATTATGCAAGTAACATTCCGATGTCAAGTGAATAACACCCCAGAAATAAATCTTTAATGAATATCATTGGAAGAACACAAACCAACGAGACTTAGCAGCTGCATTAGGTCAGTACATTGAAATAGGAAGATATTAGTATATCATGTGACAGAGTAACTACATGTGCATGGGCCATCTGAGACAAAAAAAGGTAGCGTCTCAACAACTTCAAAGTACTGTGGTTGGTTACATACTTAAGAAATCCAAAATAAGTAATGTTCATCCATGTCCAAACTTACAAATTCAGAAAATGGAATTTCAGAGTCAGACTTTTGCATGGTGCACAACCAACACGGTAAAAAGCTCATTTTTCCAACCACGTACCACAGACAAAAAGGCAAAAATACACAATAGGTCTACAGAAACCCAATACATTTCATGCAGGCCTGAGGTCTACGAACTCTTGTTCTATTTTTGAGTTTGTCACAGTATCTAGCTTGGCATTTACAGATATTAATTATGTTAATGATAATGTAGGATCATCAATCACATTCTTTACGTTGTTCCTACTGAGTTGTGCAGTAATAAGTATCAAAGTGGTAATGTAACCTACAATCGAGAGAAGGCAGACTTGTCAGCATTTATTGATTTTGTTGATCAAATTTTACCCCGATTTTTTTCTAATGGGTATTGTTGATCCTGTGAATTTGAAATCTGTAACTATATGTGTGTATAAAGTATGTTATTTGTTGTATATCTAGATTTTTTACAAGGCACTGTGCTGTAAAATCCTGAGAAAGGAGATGTGAAGAGATTATTTTGATAAGAGATGACCCAACCTGAAAAAGCAACTGAATGAGAATTACTGTTTTAATTTTTGTATACCAGTGTTTGGTAGCTTTTTCAAAATGCCTTTAATACCAGTTTATGTGAAGCTTATAGGTGCTGTCTTTTCATCCAAAGTGTTTCAAAGCCCAATTGTTAAAGAAAGAAATGTTTTAGTTTGATTTTACTTTGTTGGTCATTGATAGACATTATGTTGACAGATTTGCTAGCTAGGCATCTCAACAGCCACAGCAAAGTTCCTAAGGTTTAGGATAAGTGTTCATAGAATCTGTTTTATGTAGTTGTAAATCTGAAGAATCCTTGAAAAGCGGATTAAGACATTCCTTGTTCCTAGCCACCCTTATAATGTACAGATGCTTTCATAAGATCATCAGACTTTGGACGTGACATCACGCTACATCTCCGGAATTATCCGTCCAATTAGATGTCTGTCATGGGATAACTGTAGTCAGTGGTGATGGGGAAATGTGTTGTAGTTGCTATTTGATGTTTTCTACCATTGTAGCTGCAATACTTACACCTTGCTTCTGCAAGATAGAAACACACAGGCACCAGCTTTTTGGAAACAGTAATCATAATTGTGTTACAATGAAACTGTTGCTGTACTTGCAGTTATTTCATGTTGATCGTTATGTCATTAAATGAAAAAAAATACAGTCACAAGGCTGTCAAGACAAAACTGTACATCGTGGTTTTGTACATGTAGAGAAGTGGAAGTAGGTGATGTGACGTTTACATTTGTGGATTAATGTTCATAAGCTGTGTGTATCAACCTAGTTAGATGTGTGATAAATGAGGTTGGTACTCTGGCAAATTGGAAATACTCTAATGTAAACGGCTTCACAGTGAATGGACTATGGGACTTACGACATTGTGGTTTGTTCTCAATACAATTGCGCTGAAGTCTTTTGGAATGGCTGAAGTTGTCAATCATGGCCCTAAATTGCAATAATCTCTGGCGCCGTAACTTGAAAGTTCATCTGCGTTCTTTGTAGAAGTCATTCTGGATAAAGTTAAATTTAACTTCCGAAACAAAATTTTTGACTCTTCAACTCCAGTCTTTTTCAAGGCATGGATAATCCACTGCTTCTGTGATGTCTCATTTGGGAAGTTTAAGTTTAACTTTATCCAGATAGTTGGCAATTAGTTAAATTGAACCTTTACAGACTTCATAGACTTCGCAGAGAGTCCAATGGCAAACCGCTTGTTGTACAACAGGCGGTTTGCTGTTGGACTCTCTGTGTAGGAGAATGCATAGACTGTGACATAGATGGACCAGGTTATTGATTTTGTGCAGAAACAAATGACTTGGACACTTTTATCATAAAACATCAATTTACTCTTTTCATTTTGCAGAAATATACAAATAACAGTTATGTACATAGAATAATGATAATTACAGCTTTATGGAAGACAAGTAATACATAAGGATACCATATTTCTGTTATCTAAAAAAAACAACACTTTGTCAGAAAGCTGAGTCTTAGGGCAACATCTACATACATTTTAAGAACATGAGGCATATCGAGCACCAGGTTGCAATATCCAATTTTCTCCAACTCGAAACCTTACAACTGTACTACTGAAAGGTACAGAACAATATAGACTTTTCATATGTAAATGTAACATTATGTCATCACATGTTATCTAACATAACATTGCAACACAAACAATACCTACATGTATAATTCACAAATCTGAAAGACACGTGGCAAACAAAGGTCTTGTATAGATTCAATAGTGTAATCATAACTTCACATAATCTCCAATAACTTTGATACATGCAACAAGACTGATGATTGACAAAACACCCAATATGCAATCCAACAGCTTCCACTATTTTTTCAACTCACACGCAACTACTTTCCACAAGGCAGAATTTTCTGGAAAACTCAACTTGGCTAATCAGCTTTTAAAACTGATACTATGATATGACAGAAATAACACACCACCCATGTCATGAGGTGCTATTGGTTATTCCACATCTTACTTCAATACTGATTTGTCAAATGAGATGTTTCATCCATCCATCCAGTTCCTTTTGGATATGAAAGAGGAGCAAAGGGATTCAATGACCCTTCAGAGCCTATCCTCTTCACAGATTTCTGTAAGTTCAGTGTCTGTTTGCTAAAAATTGTTTCCTGGTCTACAGCCCGGCTCCTACAGATGGTACAGGTTGGAGTTTGGCTGTGCTGGGGTTGGCTGTACGGAGCTGCTCCTCCCGTAAGAAGTAGTAGTCTTTAGACAGGCTGAGGGTGACCACGTCTCGCGCCGTGCCTTGGCTGTGTGGAGAGAGCAAGATCATCCCTATTGAGACCTTTGATACCTCAGAATTGTTCCATCAACAGAATGTAACAGTGGTACACATAATTATCTCACAAGTTGCCTACAGACAGCTTAAAAGATCTGTCTGAGATCAAGAAGAATGATTTCCTAGTGCTGGTATGGCCCTGGCTGCTGAGCTTATTTGTGTGCAGATTATGACACACAAAAAGGCAAAACAGTGTTTCTTTGCCCGTTGAACTGTCATGAATAATTATTCTATTTGCTAGCACAAATGTAGCTGTAACTGCTATGCTTCCATCCAGAACTGGCCTATACTGTTTGAAGTTTAAGTCGGAGAGGGATGAATCTTAGAGTTACACATTGTCAAGTAGGAAACCTCACCTCCAGCGATTTGCATCCACATAGAATTCCCGTGAGTCGACGCTGGAGATAGACGATGTTCTGTCTGACCTGGCATCTCTGGGTAGTCCTGGCTTGCCACTCTTCCCTATCCCTGTCCCCCCGATCTCTCCTCCCCAGGCGGCACGGGGACCAGCCTTCCCTCTGCTGGGGCTACAACAGAAAACAAACCATAATGTTCTATTGATAAATGTAGTAAATGTTACATGTACCTATAGGTTATCTTAGTTCATGACACTCATTTCATAGCCTTGACTTTTAATTGGTAAAGTACAGTAGGCTTTTCCAAGAGATGTTTCTAATATGCCCGTCACATGGCAAGGAAATTGATTGGCCGACAAGTTTGTGAGCTCTAAATGACATTTTCTTCAGTAATATTGCCTAGTGTGCTTTTGATTATCTTGGAATATTACAGATTGTCCTATGTTTGCAGGTCACCAAGCCCTGTAGAGCATAGATTTTTAGGCAAAAAATACACACAATCCTCTGTTGATTTGAAAATATGGTGACGTCGAGATGATCAACATGGCCAAAGCTTGTTCACTGTCTGACATTGGCTTTTGGAAGGTAAAAAGGCAATATTCCTCCTCACAAATGAAATCTTTTTAGTCTTTCACCAATTGCCCTCATACTCCTCACATAGAAACAATAATTTATGTATGGCAGAGTTCAAAACATACAAACAATAGATCTGAAAAGAAGAAGGAAAGGAGAAAACTGTTTGATGAACAGTTCATACATTGGATAAATGAAAATAGTAACATAGTGAAGATAAAGTCATGAATATGTTCCTACAGTCAACAGGACAGGTGCTGTCCTTGGTGCTGAAAAAACTTCTTGTAGAAAAAACTTTATGTAGATTTACACATAAAAACAGGAGCCACACGGGTGCTGAAAGAGTGTACATCAGGTGCATCAAATAGGTGCTGTTCTGCTACATTCAAAGTTACATGTCTGCATCTGTAGTATTGAGGGATCTTTTCCACCAGACCTCTAAAATGGACTTTCCTTCAACTTTGGCGCTTCTTGATACCTAGGTGAGGAAGTATATGGTGTGATATTAAGACAGCTGCTCTGATTCAGTTCTATTTACCCAGTACAGGTAAGCAGTAAATTCAAACAAAACTCCTTGTCGCAAACACAAACCTTTGCCAAACAGTTACAAGGCTGTGTACGACATGTATAACATGCAAAAGCTGGCAAAAGTGTTACACTCACCAAAATCGGAAGTCAGCTGGCAGGAAGTTTCCCATTTTGGCATCATGCTTGGTCTTCAGTATCTGCTTGACGAGGTCCTTCTTTGCGTTACCATAGCCGTTGAAGATGTGGTCACAGAAGAGCAGCTTCCCGCTGTAGTACATCAGGAACATGCCTGCCACGGCGTTGTGTCTCCTCAGCAGCAGTGGCTGGTCATAGTCCGTCCGCTCAGCCGCCACCGCCATGTCGTACTTGAATATTCTGAAGGGATCGGACCGGCTCTGCACGCAAGGCATCGTCCTGTTTTTGTTCCGGTCTATGTACATCCGTTCTAACATGGAATCACACGGGTTAGCGTTCGTGTAGTACGTAGAGGTGACAGCGATGATTATCAGCTGGTTCTTGGGAAGAAACTCCTTGAGGAGACGGTCGAATTCCAGGTCCATGACCAGCGGAACTTTGTGCTTGCTACACTTGCAGGCCAGGATGCCCTCTCCCAGGATCTCAGCACGCAGCGAGACGGGGCAGCCCTCCCGCAGCGGGGTACGCACACGCTCGGGGGTGGACAGGTTGGCATGGCTGGCACTCTTTGGGAAGAGGCTTGAGGGAGCTCGCATCGGAGACCTAGGAAAGAATAAGCAAAGGGTTAATGAATTTTCAGAACTTCAATCAGATGGTCCTTGGATAATAAAGGGATTTGCCACTCTTTTAAAGTATGTAAGCTTTTACAAATTTACATGGGAAAAACTAAGTTAAAGAGATCCTTATGTAGATTACAGAAGGACAGGCATGTAGTCAGCGTGCAAAATACCACTTGCACACTTGCACATTGCAACCACTTTTTGCTTGGTGCAACTTACTTCTAAACTCAGGTTGCAAAGGGTGCAACTTAGATTTTGAGCCTCAGAACTCGATTTTGTAGTCAATTTACTTGGAAGAAATAAATAGACAGAGGCAGCTCTGTGTCATATTAGCCATATCAGTAATTACAGATTCTTCGGCAGATGGACATTATCGGAAGAACAGAACAGCAGCAATCACACACGTGCACATGCTTGCTTATAAGTAATATGATTATGTAAAAGGTTATGTATGTATGTATGTATTGTACCTTTTTTTCATAAATTAGTGAATTGTAGGTAGTGTAACAAGGTGTGCAACTTTGTTTTTGCCCCAAGCTGAGCTTTTGGCTCAGAAAAGTATTTTGTACACTGGTAGTAGAGGGATCCTTACCCTGCACTGGAAGTGGACTGCTGCCTTGTCTTGGCAGACCCAGCCTGGGACTTGGGCTCTCCCTCTTTAGCACTCCCCAGATCCAGACGCACTCTGGAGTCTGTTTCACCCTTTCTTGACAGCGCCTCTGCTGAGCTGAAGGGCCGTGACGAGGCTGCCGTCAGCGGCCTCTCCTGTATCATGTGCCGCGGTGGTGCTGATGGGGAGCGGAAGGACTGGTGCTTGGTGGGAGGGTTCCTCTCCTCCACCTTCTCCCCCTCCTCATCCCCATCCTCATCCTTGGAGATCTGGTGGAAGAGCGAGGTCAGAGGAGTCTTCGCGGCGGGGCGGGCGGACTGGATCGTACGTCGGGCAGACTGTTTACCAGGACGGTGCGACAGCGTGGCGAGGTGGGGAGACCTGATGTGCATGGCGATACGGTAGTGCTCCATCCAATCATCAATCAGGTTCCTGTACACAGAGGATATGATACATTGGTTGAATGCAAACTGTAACATGAAGATGATGAAGTTCCTACATTCACCAGGATAGGTGCTCTCCTTGGTGCTGAAAAGGCTACAACTGGCTTACTTCACAGACAAGTCAATATTGAACATAATTTCTGTGTCTGGGAAAATCCTCTGGCAGAAACAATTATAACTGCAAATGATACAGTGTTTTAAACAAATTATCTAAGACAAAAAATTAAAGTGGGAAGGGAACTAATAATTATTCCAAGGCCCATCGTGCTTGGTTAGGTAGCAAAAAATAACCAGACCCCTGAAATTCTCAGAATAACTGTCATAATTCAGCAGGCTTCTTACTTGACTTTACGCTGCAGTCTGACCAGGTCCTTCTCTGCCTGGGAGAAAAACTCGTCCTTGTCTCCCGGCAGCTCCAGAATCTTGGTCAGCTCAGCCATCTGCTGGGAAACTCTCTTCTCCTGTGGATAGGAACATTAGACAAAAAGTTAGTAAAGTTTACAAGATTCATATTTTCCAGAAAACTTCATTAAGAGCTGTGTATTTATTCATCAACCCAACAACCTTAATCAAAGGAACTTACTAAGAACAACAAGAATATGTCAACAGAAAACCAGCAATCATTGTAGTGAAGTCATTACCAGAACATGAATTAAACTTGTATTAACAACAGGGTTAGAATTTAATCTACATACCTTACAGCAGATATTTAAACTATTTGCTCCCTATTTCCCATAGTCTCTTGCTAACTGACTGATTTTGTTGTATAAACTCCCTGACGTCTGACTGACTTGCCTCCAGATTGCCTGCACTACCCGAAGCTTGTTTACCAGATGTTTCATCTCTGCCTGTGACTGACTCTTTCCTATCCTGATCCCTCCTGTCCTTAGCTGACCCCTGCCGGACTCCTACTACACTGCCTCTGGGTGTAGCCTGCGGATCACTGTCCTGTCTGACTTTGGCACTGCTGCCTCTTGCTGAGTCAGGTCTTCCTAAGTCCTTGTTATCTTTAGTACCACCAAGGTTACTACCAGAAGGCCTCTTTCTGTCTCGCTCTTTTTTAGTAGCTGATACCCTAGCCCATCTTGACTGGGGAAAAATGTGAACATCTCACATACTGCTTATGATTTTCATATTGTGCTTCAATGACACAAAAGGTTTAAATTTACACAAACTACCATTTTAGGATGAAACGGATTCGAAAAGTTGTATTTGACACATAAGAATTACAGTCATAGAAAAGGAATGCTTGAGACTAATCTTGATGTAACCAAAATTTTGAACCACATTCAAAATCTACCGGTAGTGTCTTTCCTCACCTTGTTTTCCAACCATGAATATGAAAAGCTGCAATTCCATGGTACAGAGTGCAAACAGAATGACATATTAGAACACTTTTAGTTGAGTATAAAAATGTTCTATTCTCTAAGTGCATTACGATTATAATGATTATAGTAATTCCTATCTAAGCTATATCCAGTCAACATTACAGAATTGGAAAATATAGCTCAAGTTGCTTATGGATGAGTTTGTTATCATGCTTATCAACATACCTTTGGTTTGATAAATCCTCTTCTCAGTCTGTCCTTTTCTTTCTTCTTGGGTTTGACTGACTCTTTGGCTGCTTGGGAAATGAATGGTCCTTCTGTTTTCAGATAACCCTAAAATAGAGGGGATAAAAGGCACATATTAAGAACTCCTCACTGCACTGAAGGTCTTACTACAATAAATGAGCAATTTATACAAGCAAAAGGCTATTATCTGCAAAAGACAAGAATCATGCTTTACATGTGCAGTGAAGTTACACAGCAAAACACCTTCTATATTGCAGGACAAAATGACTTACCATTTCTTCCACTTTTGGCTGCACAGCCCCAGCATACAGCCCAACATTGAACTTGGCTGTCTCCTTCTGACAGGCAAAGTGCAGGGCAACGGAGGACAGGTTTGTACAGCGGAGCACAAGCAGCTCTGTGACCTGGGGAGACACAGAAATGTTATTGAATGTAAAAATTTGACCTAAGGTAAAGCAAAGACCTATATCTGCAATCTGTATGGTCCTAGTCCTAGTAGTGACTGTTAGGCCAATACTGAACATCACCCATACAGTGCCCTACCTAGTCCCTATCACCCATGCAGTGCCCTACCTAGTTCCTATCACCTGTAAGGATGTCCTACCTAGTCCCTATCATCAATACACATAAATATTCTGAGCTGTAAAATTTGATGAGACCTTACCTGCACATTCACTGTCACGGGGAGTTTCCCCGTCTTTGGCCAGGACCACTGTTTGGAGATGGTTCCGTCTGGCTCCATGAGCATGCCTCCCTCGGGACTCATGACGAAGCGCGGGACACCGTTTGGATGGTAGCAGCAGCCGTGACCCGAGGGTGTGAATGAGGCCAGCATGGTGCCCTGCAGGTTATCTGCATACACATTGGTGTACAGGCCCAGCTGGCCGGGTTTGGTGGGAGGGCTGATCGAGATCGCTACACGACCTGATGGGTAGCTGGGAATGGTTGTTAAGGCAATCACATTCACACTAGCAATCATCAGTATCATTATCATGGGGTGACTAATCTCTCTTCACAGCCAGGGGCAAATTGCTATAGGGGTTTACAATTGGTAAAGCTGGAGATGCAGCCATTCAGCACTAATTCAGGTGATGTCAACATGACAGCAATTGTGATGGAGTCAGAAAACAGTATTGGATCAAAGCTGCATCCTTGAGGTACAACTTTGTTTATTTCTTATTTCCTTTCTACAACTTTTATATCATATATGCATAAAAGTAAGGGTAACTATGTCATAATACAATAACTTTTTTGTAGTTTATTTGCTGTTTAGGCCACACCAATTTAATTTCTTGGTTCACGGATTCGCTCGCTCCAATTTTTTGGAAAAAAAAATAAAAAATAAAAATTACCACTCAGCAAATTTTAACCATTAATGAAACCATTCACCAGCTTTCTGGTGTAGCAAATTGGCCTTTATATTATAAGCTCCTTAAATAGTGGGTACAGGTGCTGTTACTGTACAATAATAGTGTTTTTGTACTTTTTGCAAGCTAAAAACTTTTTTTCTTTATGTTTTGGATTAGCCGTTACCTTTACCCCAACCATTTTATGTTGATGCCAAATTTTCAAAAGGTCTCCACTTCACCATTTGAAAAAGACATAAAAGTAAGTATATTTTTCTGTGAGATGAGTACAGAATTGTGAAAGGATACAAGACAGAGCAGGACCCGTCCGGCAGCTGTCTCATGAGCTTCAGCCTGCCCTGCTCCACTGGGCTGTCCATCCGCGGGATCTTGGGTGGTGACATCACCCTGGCTCCCGGCTTCTGACTGGGCGGCGGCTGCTTCTTATACTTCAGCATGGCTTCTCGTTTGGTGTCGCCATAGTAACGGATGACGAGTGGCTTGTCGTGACCCAACTCAAGCGCCTTTTCATGTTGTTCAGTACTGATGGGATACAAAAGTATGGTGTTTAATGCATTGATACATGGCAATTTATGAAGTGCAATTACTGCTAATTCTAAATGTAAAAGACATCTACAACTGCTGTAAGGTAGCATTTGTGACTGTTAATGGCTGAGATGATGTTATTCTGTTGGTATTGAGTCAACAACATGGAATAACATCTGAATGAATAGTCAGATATAAATGTCATAGTTGAACTTTTCTCATCGCAATTCTCTTAAATGTACAACATGTTTAGATTGATTATGCACATTGGGCACAATAATTCCTTTCATACAAGGCATATTTGTTGAGTATCTACTTACGATACTTTGATGGACAGGAGCAGTCTCTGTCTTGCCCATTCCAACATGGTCTGTCTCTCTGGGTCATCTCGCTCGTTGGGGTGGACAATCCAGCCTGAAGAATATTTACCAAAAACAAAACAGAGTTAACGTTACAAATCAATGGTTCACAAACAGAACAAGATCCATATAATGCAAACATGTAAAATTGCTTATTTACACCAAGGACATTGCAAAAGACTTCAATTCAAGCCCGAGTCCTTTTTTGTATGTAAGAAGACAAAACCACAAGTTGGATGATTGTCCAAACTGTTCAAATCAGAAAGGATGATGAGTTTACTTACCCTTTTCCTCACAGGCTTTGTTGGCCAGAGAGAAGTTGAGCACAGACATGTAGCCAGCTGGGGTGTGGGCTGAGCTGTATGGAAGAGCTGGAAGAGAGACAAAAATTTCAGTACAGGAAATTTTCAATGTGGAAAGCACTGATTCTGAAATCCACAGAGGGCAATTCCCTAACATTAGTAACAATAAGTAACATTGCCATACCAGGAAAGAAGAAAACAGCGCTTAACTGGAAAATGTTTCAAAATGTGCTAAAAATTGGGAATTCAGAGCAGCAATGCAACAAAGACTACTCACAACCACAAAAACAACTGTTAGTGTTACAGCTTGTGCTGCATCCAATTTGCAGTCTGAATGACCCCAGTTGTATAACAATGTCCGGTTATTACTGAAAAGGCTGGTCATTCAACAAGCCTCAACAACCGTCATCTGTCCCCGTAAAAACCTCCCATAATGCACCAGGCACCCAGGCAACCAATCGCAGGGCACATAGGTATGTGATCACAGACCATAGAAAGAATAGTAAGGGTCTCCAAAGGTCCCTCAGATCGCCAGATTTGCGATCTCTTTGTCATGGGTGAAAGGGGATAAAGAGCAGCAGGGGTGATTGAGTGCGGTGTTTTCATGAATAACTGCCGGATAATCAAGTGATCACAACATCATTGTACTCATGGGTCACACTATTCTTACTCCAGTGATGTCCTCATTATAACCACTTGTAGGAGTTTTAATTATACATGATTATGTTCATGATTGACTGTCACCAGGCATAATAGCACTGATTTTATCACAGTTGCTCAGTAAAATGGTATCTCAACATACGCCAACATATGAGTCATCAAAGCTTTCTCTTATATAGCCATTATATACAACTAAGAAATAACAAAACATCTATAAAATCCACTTCTCTCAGCCTAAATAATGAAGTTTCAATGAAAAATCAATATGCTGTTTGGATAAAAATATTTTAACTACACCTTTGATAACTCATAGTCTCTCAGGTAAGTATAACATAGTATCTCTAACATGTACAAGACTTAGTGTAGTATTCATACCTGTTGACACATCGGAGGCCTGTGACCTGGTGTCGTAGAACATTCCGCTGGCTCGGGAAGACATCAGGGAAACCTTCCGATCTGCACCAGCTGGAGGAATAATACATACATGGTCACAAAGGACTTCAGAAATAATTTTAGTGCAAACAAGCTATCAATCCAAATTCAGAAAAGTGGTACGCGATCTTCAAGGAAAAAACAGAAACTGTTCAATAGAAGTAATATCACTGAAGGGTTTCTTATCAAAAGATACAAAATGTGCGACAAATATTTTAGTCAAGATAAAATACCGATAGCCATATCTTCACTATTGATGGGTTCTGACAAATGGAAAAATTGCTTTCTGAAGAAGTCTTTTTGAATTTTGGAACTTTAAACTTAAATCAGGTGTCATTCTCCTTTCAGACTGTTATGAAATTAAACCTATGAAACCATACATTAATTTCAAGGATCTTTTGTGACAAAAGCCACTCTATAAGCCTTTATCTGGATCAAGCATTACTTAACATACTTAACGTCACCCAAAATAACCTTATTTGCCCATCTATATCAAGGTTTAAAGGCTTTTTATTCTGTACCAACTACTAACATCAACCTTCTGTCCAGTTCTAAGTGGGTTCCTATTGAGTGTTTCTTTCCATTACAGAGTACATGTCTCACATGAATACTTTCCTTTAAAATGGTTTGTGGTATAATTGTTTTCAGTGTTTTTATATTCATAGTTGAGTTTTCTTTGCTCCATTTAGAGTTAAAACAGACTGTCAGCCAACACCGTATCCACCTATTCACCCTGAAAAGGTTCAAATAGTACATACAATCCGTCAGTAGCCCTGGTAGACCTGGTAGAGAAAGAAAACAGGAACAGGATATGTGCTTTAAAGAGGGGTTATGACATAAGAATTGTTTCACAGGGTTGAATAAGAATCTCACAAAGACCGTCAAAGGGGTCTGGGCAGAGACTCAAAGCAGAACAAACAGGTCAAAGACAGCGTCTGCCATACTCCTTCATAAATCCAGTTAAAGAATGCAGAGTCTGAGCTCATACGGCTACCTTTTGTGGGTCCTAATCCTTTAAAAGTGTTTTGAGTGATTGATACCTCTATCCTTCATTCGTCGCGCAACGCATGAAGGATCAATAAGATTTGTGCAGCCCAGATTCGGCATGCAAATAGGACGCCTGTGTAAACTTTGCGGGACAAAAACAAGTGTGTACTTAACTCCTGCAATGGACCGCTTCTCGTCACCCTGAAAAGGACCCTTACAACTGGTTCAAAAGGTTGACAGTGTAAATGCGTCACAGTATCCAACTCTCATGTTAGGGGAGACAACTATGACATTTCTCTCATCAACAAACTAAAATATCATGCCTTCATTGTAAGACATATAGACTTTGGGAGATTAAAAGCAATTTTTTCAACACAACTTCTTCCATATCATTTACCTCAGTCTCTGTTTGGATTTTCAATATTAAAGAAAGGAATGACGAAAAAAGAAAACACATCTATTGATAAAGAAAACAAGTCTCAAATTGTATGTACACTAAAAAATGCGTAGGGTTTCAATGCTTTTTTTTGTTTTACAAAAGTCGGTGAGAGAAAAACAAATTGTACGGCCAGATCCGAAAAAAGAAAGGGGTGTTGGAGTTAATAAGGGTTGGGTCAAGTGTGATGTAGTGCTTTGGGGCCATTCCGCATGTTTTATCACCAGCTAACGCGATGCCCACACAATGGTAGCCAACAGTAATTGTTATATATGGTGCACACTAACTCTATCAGCATACATTCTTCCACAGATTACATGTTGACTCAGGGTTAAACATGAACTCAATTTACTCCGCCTGTTTTCTGGCTACACAATAATGTATCATTCATTGAAAAAAGTTTGTAAGTTTTAATAGTCTATGGGTAAAAAAATTATTCTTTCACATTTAATTTCTGTGCAAACTTTTAAGTTGTTTAAAATGTAGTCTTCTAATGGTTCTGGAACAATGTTGACTCAATACTTCATTCCCTAAAATTGCTTTTTCTCCTTTGAAACCACTAACCCTACAGTTATTACTGAACTATTAGAAACCAAATTATGTCATCTGTATAAACTACTGTCAGTACCGGTACGTTTCATATCATTAGATGGCAGTATACTAATTACACAAAACATTGGGAGCATGTCTTCCTACACCATGACTATCCAAAAGTCAAATTTAGACATACATGTATTTGAGTTATAAAGACTAAAATCTGTGCAGGGAAAGTATGAACTCTGCATGTCTTGGTGAAAGTTATTAGATTCTGTTCTGGCCCACTTATCACTATGGTGCTATGATACGCTGTGTACTGTTGGTTGGGCAGAGTTGTTTGCCTGATTTAACTAATGATGTATTATAGCCCCACTTTGGTTTAATCATTAATCCCACAGTAATTGATTTGTCACCATTTGTGATGGATAACAAACCCTGACTAATTGATTGCCATGCTAACGTTGATTGGCATTTGTATGGTCTTTTTATACTCCCTTTACTTTTACCAATGGAATGTTTTAAGGAAGAGCCCATGCTACTGACGATAAAAAAAATTGTATTCTAGTCCGCTTTGTTACACAAAGCTTTTTTTCACACCAAATGTCTTTGTCATGTTAGATCACCTGTTTCATTGACAACAGGTGGTCAAGGATTTTCATCCATGGTCAATGCTGACAAACAGAGGCCATGTAAAGTGTCAAACTTGAATATCCTACGTACAATTTTACCGTTAAACTTACAACTTTGAAATCATGTTTTCTCATGAGTCCATAACATGTCATGGGAAAGAAAACCTGTCAGAAGCTGCCCTGTATGGAGGCAGGTGTTTCAGGTAAAAGGCTACTAAAACAATTGGGGAAATCTGATACCACTAGTGAACCTGCACCATCAACTACAGGAAAACACACCTTGATACAAGGTGTCAAGTTGATACACTGGGCACAAAACAGTCATCTTTTCATCAGTTGTGTTTAAGAAATAACAGCTGGTTCTTTCTCTCTCTTGACTTTCTTTCTAATTAGAAATTCCGTAAGAAATGTCTGTTTGCAAATATTCAATTTAGCTCTGTATTGAAGCAAATTGGAAAATTGTTTTGAAACAGGTGTTCCTGATACCTGTCAAAACCCATGCCCATATCTCACCTGGCAACTTGAACCTCTCCGCTCGAGTTCTGGACCTCCCACCACCAGACAGCACTCGGCCTTCTTTTATTTGGGCAAATCCCACTTTAGATCTCAAGTCATCTTGATCGTCGTCTCGCGGGGAGTCCACACTTTCTTCTGATATCACATCACTCCTGGTGCCTGCTCTTCTCCGCCTCCTTCTCTCTGAGCCCTCCTCATCTTTTGATGTTTCCCGATCAGCATCCATCCGACTGGTGGACGATTTTGATTCGTCCATATGCGTGGGATCTATTGTACCTTCCGAGTGCTTTTTTGTCGCAGAGGTTCCTCTGTACGCATTTGACTGCCACTCACGTTTGGTGAATACCACATCCGAACAGAGCTCTTTGAATCCCCAACAGAGTTGCCACACAATATCTGTGTGAAGGTTCACTGTTTCTTCATGTTCAAATAGATACAAAACTTTTGCCAACTCTACAAGTAGTGTAGGTGCGGCGTATTTCGACTCTTCAAACTGGATTTTCTGTGGATCGTCCCAGGCTAGTTTATTCTCCTGTTCTTGCTGTTCTAACTGTGCTAAGTTCGAGGTAGCTCGATCTAGAGATTCTTGAATTAGAGACAAAGTTTGGTTGATTGCCGGTAGTAAACTTTCCTTCTTCTTGCCGCCTTCCTCCGTCTCCTCGTGTGTACCCACTTCAGTATCCGCCTCCGCTTTCTTCTGCTTGTCCTGTTTCGTCAAGAAAGCTGCCAGGCGAGGATTGAAGTTGGCAAACCGCAGAGACTGAGGAAGCTCGTCAGGGGACTTGCGGAACCGCTTGGCGGACTTACGACTGGTCTGTTGCCAGAAGAATGTGGAGCCGGCTGCTCTCCAGGGAGGGGGTAACTCCTGCACTGGCGCTGATGATGATGCGATTGATGTCATGGTGATTTCGTGAGGTCAAAATCAGATTGTTCTGGAACAAACTTCGTCAGGAGCTCACCTCGTCCGGGTCTGGAACAGAAAAATTTGCAGGACGGAGTTAGTTGCTTTGCATGGCGATTTTCGGGAGTGCTAGTGAATCGTGCGGTCCCCAGGGCTTTGATAATTACGCTGTAGACATCATGGTAAATTTACTGCTATCTCAGTAGTTCACACTTACACGAATAATCAATGCAAAGACGGAATCGACTGAGTTGCCATAGCATGAAGCGTAATCTCAGCACGGCCCTCCCAACCATAAGTTCCCAACAGCAACGTCCCGGGACAGCGAAGTGGCCAACCTGCTCGGAGACCTGTTGCATGTCAGAAAAGGCACTCAAAACAAGAAACATGATCACTTACCAATTATATATCATTCCCTGAAGATCTTTTCAAGATTTAATCCTTCAGGAGGACGTTCAAAGCCTCTCCTAAGGAGCCCTAAAGCCCGTCTCGAGAGAGACTCTCGGTACATGCCATGCGGGCCGCCATGTTGACTGGGTACTTGAGAACCCCAACTGTTTATAGGTGTTTGGATTGGGGACAGTGGGGGCGTGGCCAGTCTCCCTGGAGACGGGACGCCTGACAGGTCCTACAGGTGTGCTGTGGCGTACGGTGCGCCAGGGGTCATACCTGGTTGCTATGGGGGAACGTGAGAAGGCATTCATCATGCCGCCTGGCAGGTTAGGTCGGTACTAGAATAGCACTTCACCATTTGTTCGCGGGCAGCTGAGTACATTTGATCCTCTGAAAGGGGACACTCCAGTATTCAACCAGTTAGATCACTTTCTGTGATGTTTGTAGCGTTAAACATGTTACAGTGTTGACTTGTTTTGTATCAACTTATTTAACAGGTGGGGAGGAGGAATATAACACCGATGACAAGGTGAAGGTGGTTTTCGTATTGTCAAGTCCAGGCCTTATGAATTATTTTGTTGTTGTCACAAGATGCGGAGCAGAATCCCTTTTTTATACCAAATCTGAGTAATTAATAACTTATGAAGGTATCATCAAGGTATCAAGGTATGAACAAACATTCCGCGGGGAAAGTTCGCAAATGACATAAATCATCATGGTGACCCAGCTTGAAAAATAAAAGACAATACAGGGAATGTGTCTGGCTCTGTTACGATCATGAGATAGTTGCTCTCATACTGAAGCTGCATTTTGTTTCGCGGTAGGAGGCGGGAAAGGAGATTTAGCGATGTTTTATATTCGCGATTGAAACAATTATGCAGTACAGCTAGTAATACATTGGAAACGCATGTCCGCGGTGTCGGTGGGAGGTCACCGTGAAAATAGATCAAAATCCAACCACCGATTTTTTTACGATTTACAATATTCAGAAGTAACACGTTACACTAACTAAACGTTACTACTTCGATTGAGGGGTAACGTTAGTACGTATACCGGTTGACGGCGTCGTTGGATTCAAAGCTGTCAACGGGGAATAAGCAGCCTACTTCGAGACAAAGAGGAACGACGGTAGCCTGATTAGATCTCGCTTATAGCGGCCCGCCAAACATCCGCCGGCTCCAGGAGGGGCCAGTTTCTTACAGCCCTGGACAGCGGACTTTGCGTTACACAGACTAGAACGACGGGGGGCAAAGAAGTTTTAGCGGGCTGAAGAGGAACGGTGGAGTCAAAGCTAAATTAAAAAGAAGTTTTATGGGAATGATAAATATAACGTTATATATATAGCGGGTCCCGGTCTTCACTTAGTCTCTACCAGACTCCGGATCGCTGGAAAAATAGTAGAAATGGAACAAATTTAGGAGTAAGCCGGCCAGAGGAATATAACCTGCCAGGGAACAGCACGCGATCCTAGGACTAGGCTTCACTCGACTCTGCCGACGTCCAGGCTTTGTAGCTATTTAATTTGATATTGCTCCGCGAAATATCTATCAAATCAGCAGCTTTCTAAAAAAAATGCTAACGGCAAATATTGAATAACAGGTGAGTTATGTAGGTTAAGCGAGTCGCAACATTATCAAACTTTCAAAGAAAGGAACTTGGGGAAAATCTTGCAAAACTTGGAATGTATCAAATCAACAACACGTTGCATTTCATGGAAATGTTTACATTGCCGGAAAGTTTTATTTATTCATGTTAACATCTTATGTGTTTTCACCATCAAGTAGTTTAAACTTTTAGTACATGTTGTAACGTTAACCCAAGGAGCTGATATAAGATCATATAAGCTCCTTGGTTAACCGCAATCTGGTCACTCGCCAAAGCTCGGAGTCACTTTACTAATCCCACAATGCATTGCTCATTTCCAAGGGAACGGCGAAACAAGATGGCGGCCTTTGGATCAACTTTTCACGGTTCTGTGTAATTTATGTGAAAAACTTGGCTTAATTCGACCTGTCCCGCCACAGACATAATTCCAAGGTGTGACGCAGGTGATCTAAGACTTCATTCTGTGACTCGGTCGCACGTACATTGTACTGTTTTCGCGTAAGGACTAGTTTTGTACCGAAGTTTACTCTGAAAAATATGGCTGACGCGGACGGCATCTGGTCCCAACACGGAGGGATGGACGGCCTGCCGCCCAGCGACCCGCCGGAAATCAGCTTTGGGGCCCCGGAAGTTTTCCAGGTCGGCACGTCGGACTCCCCTGCGTCCGAGCTGCCGGACAGCGCGCTGGGGTACGGGGTGCCCTACATACCGGACGATGATGACGACTCGCAGGAGGAGGAGGGGCCTGAGGTGGGGAGAAAATATTGGAAAGTGTCACAGTTTACAATCACATTGATGTGAAGACGACAATAACAAACGCTTCAAGCTAGAGCATTGAAACGTGTGAAGAGTTGTTTTGTTTCAATATCATAATAACAGATTGTCAAAATGGTTTCCTCTGTCATTGACCATATTCAAACCACCTGTTAATTTTACAGTAATGGCAGCGTACGATGGATAAGATTACAAACGTATGTTTAACGGTGTTTTTCTGAATTGTTTGATTCAAAGTAAAATCTGTTGAAGCTAGTAGAACTAAGTACCTGTTCTTTACTCCTGTAGCTGTCTCCTGATGGAATCCTGGATGAGGAGACAGTGGCCCAGGGTCTGTCTAACCTGGGGAAGGCTGCAGGAGGCACGTCTCAAGTCTTCCTGCACCTCACACTGCCGGTAAGACAGTCTTCTTCTTTCTTGTTCTTCCAGTGCAAGCTCACATTCATGTTGATGAATATCATGGCTTGTGGGTAGTGCTGCATAGTGTATCAGAGACTGTGCTCTCACCTTTATCTGAGGGATTGTGCAGTGTGCATTCTTTCCCTTGGTTAGTCGACCAATCATTATAATGTTGTATGAAGATTTCTAAATCTTTTCCCCATTTTATGTACACAGGGCTACAACCTAGCCGACATCAGCCTGCTGCAGGACTATGTCCACCTGCAGAGGCTGGAGATGCCGTATAACCAGATCACAGGTGTGGACACTACTAGGTCTTAGACTAGTACTTTACTGTTAAATGCTAACAGAACTGTAGTCATCACATGTCTGTACATTGCATATACAGACAGATGCCCGTATTTCTTACAAGATACTTAAAACCCCTATCACTTTGGAGAAAGATATCGCCTTTGTTAAAAAAACGTTTTAAAGTGGAGGATCTAGAAATTCTACAATGACAGGTAGCAAAAGTCCTTTGCCTTGTGTTTAAACTCCTGTTCATGTTTGTTTCACAGACCTGTCTGCCCTGAGCTGTATGACACACCTGCTGTACCTGGATGTCTCTCACAACGAGCTGAGAGATCTGCTTAACTTTGATCCCCCCATAAATCTGAAGGTATGTATGGCAGTGGGCTATCAAATATCAAAAGTGTGTTGGCAATTAGTACAGCTATTAGTGAGAGAGCTTTGTAATGACAATGACAATGACAATGAAGTTTATTGCATATTCATGCCCCATTGGGGCTAAATGCAGTCAGTTTTGTAATATGGGATGTATTTTGGTATTAAACAAATTAGTTTAACTTATTGATTTGCTCCTAAAGTTTTGTTTTATTGGTATCTTTGCCACAGATTTTTAAGTGCAATCCTAAAATTCATCAGAAAGGAAGGTTTAGAATGATGTCACCAGGAAAGTCATGAACAAGGTATGGTGATGTTTTAGGGTACAAACTTTGTAATAAACTACACTGGAGAGATTTAATTTCTGTGACTTTTCAATTACAGGAGGTGGACTACTCCTACAACAAGCTGGAGGCAATTCAGGACCTGTCAGAACACACAGCTCTCACCAAGCTGACCCTGGACAGTATCCTTCAGAGTTTTATAAATGTCAACAGCTTCCTTTACTGATTCTTAGGGTTATTCTCCACAATTTTAAACTTTATATCCGTACACAAACTACAGTGCTTACCAACAAGCTTTTGATCAGTCCTCTGATCAATTTGAAATGACCCAAAGCCTATATCACACATCTAGACTGGAAGTGTGACGTCAGCAATGTGTCAAAGGTGCTTGGAAGTCAGTATCGGCCCCTATCTCGGTTTTCTTTCTTCTTCCAATAAGAGCATTTGACCTTGACTCTTGCTCCTCCAAAGACAACAACATCACAGAGATCACAGGCTTGTCCAACTGTCGGCAGCTCAGATATTTGAGTATCGCCCACAACAACCTACAAAAGATCAGTGGACTGGATCATCTCAAGATCAAATACCTCAGTCTGGTGGGTCAAGACTCTTCAACTATGTCCTGCCAAAAGGAAATCTTTTAACACCTGAGTATCACATAATGTAGATTTGAATCACCTGGTTATACAGTTGTGTAAGTCATTGAAAGTAATGCTTGTATTATTGCCATCAAGACAATTGTTGCCAAGTAATGCAAATTTTGCAGTTTATGATGACTAACGGAATATACATTGATATTTTCAGAGAGGAAACAACATCAAGAGGATAGAAAACTTGGAGACCTTGGTGTACCTTCAGGCAAGTACCCTGAACAACTTACTTACAGGAATATGATGATCCTTCTACTTTATGACGAGAATCCAAATTATTCAAAACTCCTTACTGTTAGATATGGACTGCAAGGCTGGTGATCACCAACACCAGGCAAATGCTTGTACCAAGATAGAAAAAGAATGGTGGTCTTTCTCTGGTCAACTATGATGCCAGACTTGTAAGGTGGTTTGTTGGTACATCGTAATATGACCTGTGACCAATAATCCCCCCTCCCTTCCTCCAGGTGTTGAACCTGTCTGGAAATGCCATCAGCAGCATGGCTGGGCTGGAGGGACACAACTATCTGGAGTCTGTGGATTTGGATGACAATGAGGTAAAAAATTGATACTTTTCATGTTTTGTAAAAGAGTTAGGTCACTTCCTACTTCCCTACTATTTGACATTTGTTGAATCATAATATAACAGCTACCGGGGGGTATTGCATATTACCAGATTAGAAAAGTTCTTGTTTTTATAAATTGAATAATGACCCATCTTGTGACAGGTGAGCAACATAGCTGAGGTGCAGTACCTGGTGGACCTGAGGCTGCTCACAGACCTGAACCTGATGAGGAACCCCATACAGGTCAGATTTTTCTGTCAAACAACTGCTGATGGAATGATGTTGTGATACAGCAGTTGAATATCGTAGTTGCAATAAGAGGTACAGTCACACCTACATTAGTCACCACTGGCCATTGTGAATATTTTCTGATGTAACCTAAATCATAGTCTGTGTAACACAAACTCTGCTGTCCAGGGCTGTAACTGGCCCCTCCTCTAGCTATAGGAGACCGGCAGATGTTGGGCGGGCTGCTATAAGCGAGATTTAATCAGGCTACCTAAATCATTCTTCCCATTGACTCAAGTATCAAGAATACTGTCTATGGTTCCTACCTATCTATTGTGACCATATTGAGCTATCACTGTTGACCCTTTGACTGTACTAAGAAAGAGAAGTCTTTGTAATACCTAGAGTAGACTCATAGACTGATGCCATTCTTCTCTATAACCAGGGCCTTCCTGACTACCGGTTGTCCATCCTGTACAAGTTACAGCAGCTGTCCACTCTGGACAGGAAGAGAGCGGAAGTGGAAGAGAAGGTCAGGCAGAAATCATGCTTAGATTCATCTGTTCAGTTTTCATAATTGTACATGATTATTCTACAGCGGAGAAGAAAACACTGCACTTGAAGAGGTCTTGTAAGATATCAAAGAGATGTTGTATATTATTAGCATGAAAGTTTATACAGAATTATGGAAGAATTGTGTTGTAAAATTATGGTCTAATTTTTTTCCAATAATCTCCTGTATTTTCAGGTCCAGGCCATCAACATGTTCAACCCTCCCCAGGAGGTCATAGCTGCGCAGGACCACATCAGGAATGTGGTGTACAGTTTCCTAACAGCCAGTAGGGTCTATGACAGGTGAGACTTCTGTATGTGGCAACATCTAGCTAGGTATGGTCAGGCTTCAATGGTCTTGCTTAGCAAGTGAGTGAAGAAACCAAGTATCTTAAAGCAGTTTCACTAACAAAACAACCAATCTACTTCTCCTTTTATTTGACAAGAATTTACAAAACTTTTTATAGTAGATGGATGTTTTAGAATTTCAATTTTTTACATGGTAGAGGCAAACGAGTCTGTTGTTACCAGAATTCCAAAGGGTCTTTCTTTTGGAGCGCTATTACCATGTTTAAACTTTATGATTTTTCTGTTCACAGCACACTGCCCAGTATTGAGACCCCCTACCCCATGTTAGTACTGACTGGGCCCCAGGGGTCAGGGAAGAGGGACCTGGCTCTCCGATTGGTGCAGGACTTTCCAGACTACTTTGGATATGGGTAAGTACATGTACCCCTCAGATGAGACGCACTTTTTTATGTCGAAGTTCTATACTTTGTCCATTGCTTTTTACAACAACTGTTGCACTGGGTCTGTAACTCTTTGTGATGTTCCCCCTTTGGGCAGAATTTCTCACACAACACGTCCCCCAAAGACAGGAGAGGAGGACAACAAAGACTACCACTTTGTGTCCATGGAGAGGTTTGAGAACCTTATCAGACAGGTATGCAAGTGACAAGCTCACAGAATTTACATGGATTTTGTTCATTGTACTTGTTGTGGATATGGTGATCCTTATAAGTTGTTGTTTTTCCTGTGTGTAGGGAAAGTTTATCCAGACATGTCAGTATGCAGGCCATCTGTATGGTCTGACCATGGATGCTGTGGAGGCTGTGGCTAAGGAAGGACTGGCCTGTGTGGTGCACATGGAGCTGGAGGTAGGCTCTCTGCAACTGATCTTTTGTACATGTTGGGATGTCGTACTTAAAGTTCGTATTGATGTGGGTAGGTGACATGCCAATACATGATTTTTCAAACTAACAGTAACCTCACTATTGGCGCATATGGTTTTCTGGAAGCCTATATTTGTTAAGAATTGTCCTTTGATAATAAGTTTACTGCAAAGTTTATACCTAATGATAGGATTTGAAGATACATGTACATGTACTTAGTAATTTTGCGCTTAATTAATGTCATTGGGACACATATCTAGTCAGGTTTCAAATTAATTGCATAGTGATAGTAGGAACACGTGGAATGGTGTCCTTGAAGATTTATAAAAATACACCTTGACTCTTATCCTCAGGGTGTGATGACTCTGAAGAACACCTACTTTGAGCCGAGGTACGTCCTGATCATCCCGGCTACCCGGCAGTACCTGGCAGAACGGCTCAGCTCCAGGGAGGGGATACATCAGGACGAGGTGACCTACAACATCACCAGATGGAACACTTATGTGGACACCAACCAGACCTCTCCTGGCTTCTTCGACATGGCCATTGACAGTGGTAAAAACCTTCTTTGGTCTGACGACAACTTTCCAAATTCTCCAAATACTGGTAGTCGTGAAATTCGAAAGCTCTCCTCCTTATCCTGAACATACATTGACCTTTTATTTAAAGAGCCAAGCTAATACTGATTGCCTTCAATTTTCTAAAGACAATTTTGCCAGCCTATGTTATCAATATTTCTTATCGATATCTTCTCTATATTTGTTGATAGATGATCTTGGGCAAGCCTACACGAACCTACGGAAGTTAGTTATGGACTACCTGGGCATTAGTGATGCTGCATCATCTGAGACATCCACCATTGATGGTGACTCCAGGTCCCAGAGTGCCATAGAGGCCAAGGATGGAACCATGACTGGTGAGAGTACTGTACTTTTTGAAGAAAATAAGCGAGAAATAATAGCTATCCCTTAAAAATTTGCTAAGCAAATTCTCCAAAACAAGTTGATGTTCAACTTTCAATTTTTGAATATCTTGTTCCTGATGTTGAAGTTCAACCATTGATTGCTTCCAAAATGTTGTGTTGACTTGACTGTAATGGGTTGACTTCTGTAGGTGTCACATCCACCAACTCAGCCACCAGGGCCACCAAGTGGAGCAAACCTACAGGCTCCATCAGTATGGACATGGAGATGGGAGGGGGGGCAGCTCGCACGTACTCCGGTCAACACCGCAAGATGGAACCCAAGAAGACACCTGTGGTTAGTGCACTCCATTCTTCTTACTTATTCTTCTTCCATTATTTTTACTATCACTATCAGTCCTAATTATAGTGTTGTTACTTTCCATGGGGACCAAATAGTGGAGTAGACATGTATATCATGAAAGAGTGTGGACTAATGACATCTAGGTTCATACAGAACAATGCATATCAGTTTGATAACAAATGCTGTGTCCCCTATAGGAGGAAGCATCCTATGCTCGCAGGTCGGCTGCAGCCAAAGCTGCCATCATCACAGGAATTGTGCCTAACCCATACCAGCAGCTCATGCAGAGGTACTCCACCACACTTCCTACAGCTTTAGCATCTGCATTTGCACTCCTTGTTACTTCAGCAGACCTTGTGTCTATATGTACCGTACTATAATAATGTTCATCACACAAGGTTGTTTCTATTGTAAGGGTGAAATTCTTGAGTAGCCAAAGTGTGTTAATGAAATTTAACAATGAAGTGTCTCAAGCTTACTCCAACTTATGTAAGTACAAGTGTTCAGAGACTTAAACGCTTAATAGAATCTTAAAGATGAGGGCAAATTCTGACCTTTCACCTTATTATCCAGACCACCTGGTACTGCACCAAGTAACACATTGGATCAGGACGGCCTTGGCGACCATGATCAGCAACGCCCGGCAACCGCTCCCATGGATGCCACCACGTCCTTCCTGTCCATGCAGGCCAACACCAGCCAGGCTCTGCAGGGCAGCATGGACTCTAGCTCCGACGAATCAGAGGAGAGCGCGAGTCTGTCAGACCTCTCCTCAGCGAGGCAGTTCTCTGCTGCAGGATCCTCCGACACATCAGAACAGGGGGAGGGGGGTTACGCTGAAAGGGTGGAAGGCTTGGACTTAGCTGCCCTGGAGAATGCCCTATCAGATCAAGGGTCTCTGACCTCCCCACCTGCAGCTCCGCGACCTGGGTCAGCGGGGTCAGGTCAAATGTCATTGCCTGGGTCAAGGCCAGGGTCAGCGAGGGAGCCAGTAACATCAAGGCCTGGGTCAAATCTCAAGCCTGTGCTACCACCCATCCCCTCTTACAGAGGGGAGAAACAGGACAAGAGTCTGCCTGATTTCTAATTCTTTATTGTACATGATATTAAAACCAATAATCTCAAGGAATTTTCACATTTCAATGAAGAAAGTCTGTAAACCGTTTTTCTGTATATAATTATATTTCAAATACTTTCTTCACTGTTTTGGTCTTTATCTTTGAAGTCTTTGAGCTTCCCACATCTGTTTAGAAAGTACAAACATGTACTGCCTCTGCTGAAAAAACAGCTTGACATTGACTTGAATCAGTTTGTGTAAGTTAGATAACTGCTAAATACATTGTACAAACTTTCATGACTCTTGGCAGTATATTGTGCATATCAGGACACTTTCATAGTGAATGCATGAGTAACTGATTTTGAATGGAGCACTCTCTTGCAGATTGTGTTGAGTACTTTGCCTGTACTGTTGAATGGGCCTCTTTAGTCATTACAAGTCACTTGATGCTTGTGTTGTACAAGTAAAATGTAAATAGTAAATGGTAAGATGTCAAAATATTTTCAACTATGGAACAACTTTGATTGGTATAATGTCTACTTAAAAATGTCTTCTTAAAGTCTGTATTGCATGGTGATGGTGTTTGCAAAAGAGAAATAAAAAGAATTCTATTTTAACAAATGTATTGACATGCTTTTGAATTCCCTTCATGCAATAAATTTGTACCGGTAAAAATCTTAAGAATACACATTTTGAATACTTGTCACTAATTTGACAAGTGGACAGGACATTTCGGAGTCTGTTGTGCACGTCATCTTAATTTTTTTACAATTTTGAAGGTCCATATGCCCTCAAACATGAAAATGCTACTACATAGTACTTATACTACCAGCACCACTAGTACTATCCAATGAGACTTAAAAAAAGGAATTCTTCGGCGCAATAAGAGTTTAATCTCCTTCCTGAATGATCAGCTAGTTAACAACAAATACAAACAATACACGGATGATGATTCCCAATGTCTTGTGCTTGTCCTTGCAGCACAATACAAGTACTGTATATACATGTAGTTCAAAAGGTATTGAATTATCACTTATCCAAAGCTATCACAAGTACAATATGTTGAGATCATTTTCTTTTTGAAGCTCTTTTGCCTTCCCCTTTCTTAGGTTTAACCTTTCCTCTAAGTGCTCGAAGTCTTCTCATCTCCTCTTTGAAATCCTGATGTTCATCTCTGAAAACACAAGAACAAAAAAGTTGTCTTTTCTAATTATAAGCTGTGTCTCTTCAATAAGCTGAGTGGTAATAGACTTGTTCACAAGAAGCCATGTTGTTTAGAAGCGTCAGTGAGTGCAGGCAGTGGGGAACTGAGCTCTATGAAACTGAAATCACTAACTGTCAATACATTTATATTTAAGATATGCTGTTTTGTCTTCTGTTCTTCAACATATCCTTGTTAGGTTCAGCTTTAAGTTCAAATATATAGTATAACGTACTGTATGGTCACATGTGCCAAATTTTACCTGTACAGTCCTATTTTCCGAAGGTCAGCCATCATCTTGACCAGAATGTCATGGTTTGGATAGTAGTCAACAATTTCCCTTTTCAGCCAGATGGGTTTTTCACTGAACATCTTCACAACCTGAGCATTAAAAACAACAGGAGACTTTTGTACATCAACAGTTACAAATCATGTAGCTTCTTCACAATTTTCTCTTCATGTGACTGCATACCAGAGCACTATCAGTATCATTATAATTTATTGGTCATATTTTGAGAACTATAGACTGGATGAATCACCAATTAGCTCAATTTACTGACAGTTGTAAATGCATTTTAAGTCTGCAGGGATTTACTTTCACGGTAGCAGGATAATGGAGTGTTTGTGGTGGTTTTAAGTTTGCGGTAGCGCTATAGACTGAAATCGCATACTGTAATGGAAAAATGTCCGCAGTGGTTTTAAGTTCTCAGTGAAGTGGCCACCGTGAAAATCATGAACATACAACCACCGCGAATATTTCTGCATTTACAATATTCAAAGTCTCAAGAAGTGGCATGTTAATTGGTGTATCTATTGGGATTGGTCGGAAGAAAAAAGTTAACGTTATGCATTTGACAAACAAATTTTTGATAAAACCTCCTTGATCTGACTTACCCTCATGGACTTTTTATCAGTGTTTCGTGTGACTTCTCCAAAGATCTGGGCACTGAGCCTCGCCATCCTTCTGGCATAATTGGACAAACCAGCCATGGTATATATAGCTGTGGCTGGAAGAAAGAAGTACTATTGGTAAATCTACCATAGTATAAATCACACACAAAGTTGACAAACAAAACAATCTGTGTAACCAAGAGAGGGATCTGTAAGTACCGCTGTCTTTGGACTTTCTGGAAATATTCTAGACACACAGGATGATCAGGGCCAGGATGAGGATAACGTTGTTTTGTTGAATACAGGTGCAATCACCTTTGCTGATGTTCGATTCACCTTGGAAGCTGATCTTACGGTACTCAGCCGCCACGCCACGTCGAGAGTTCGAGGCTTTTTTATTTTCCTTCCGCGAGAGAAAGTAGTCCGTTCCATGACTTCGGGCGTCAACAGCCCCTACAAGAAAGCTTATCGCAGGAGTACATTACCGTTTATCTTACTAATGTCAAGTTATTTACAATATTTTAGACTCATTTGTTATCTCTGTGGATTTTTGAACCGATAGTTTATCGTTTTCCTATCAATTATACGGCCCGAAATCTCGTGATTTTCGTGTAATTTCCCCTCATATTTTTTAACTGTTGTAGATTTCAAACCAACAGGAATTTGGGACCACAAGAAAGAGCAAACATTGTAGTTTCTGTCGGTATAAGGCTCATCATAGATTTTGAGGGCGTAATGCAAATGCCGCCAATCCGCGCGGAGTCATGTCATAATTTTGACTCCAGAATAGAACGCGCCCGATTTGACTTTTTCAGTAATTATCGACTCTGGACAGCTCTTCGTCCCATAGATATCGAATCTTTGACCGGAACCAAGTTAACAGTGGTCCCCCGTATATAAATTCCAACTTTCAAGTTGATATGCCAATCCGAGATGATATAAATATAACTTCAAAAGTTCTAACTGACTACCGTAGCGAAACGCGCGCCGTTTTGTGACAGTTCTACGTTCCATGACCCCCGGGCGTTGGGACTACTTACAAGAAAGCCTGCTGCTTGAGTTTACAACTATGTATATTCAACATTTCATCGCATATACATTTTTAAAGCTTCTCACTTCACTCCTTTGGATTTTTAACAGATTTGTCTAGCTGTATCCATTTGATTTTATAACCTGAAATCAGTTGATTTTAGTGCAATTTCCACCGCTTTTTTATCTTGTGACAGATTTGAAAATAAACGGAAAATTTAGTACACAGAATAGTCCGAATTCTCTTCTTTCAGTCGGTATATGGCATACTATCCATTTCGTGGTAGTAATAGGCTTTTTTCCCAATCGCGCGAGGGCACCTCATCAGAGGCATTCAAAAAAGAACGCTTCCGCCCTTGCGTCAACGCCCGTTCCACGGAGCCCGCGCCAGACACGCACCGCCGTATTTGCGTCCTAGTTGCCGTAAGACCAATGTAGCATTTGCTAATTCAGTCCGTCTCAACACTGTTTTATTCCGTATGCATCCTCTGACAATACCGGGCATGTGCATCGGTACCGCATCTTGTGTTAAAAAGCCAGCTGTACTCGAATCAGCTACACCAACAACTTGCAATATTTGCGCGTAAAACAGTCGATAAGGTGACCCCGATAGACATGGACTTTCAAACCTTTCCAAATTTCAAACCAACAGGATCTTTACCTGAGTTGTAGTCGAAGATTCGACAAAGCTAATTCACTAGTCATTAAAGATAGAATCGAGGGCGTAATGCAAATGCCGTCAATGTGAAATTCGTCGAAATTTTTGCCCAGTACGGCACCGCCATTTTGCTAATTTTACTATGTAACAAATATGACCATGAAACTAACTTTAATTGCCGTAAAATCCCCCCAAAACGGTTTATACAGAGAGCACATGGTGTTCCCTTCTTGTACATATAACGCAATATTTGTAAAATGGCCGCCAAATAGGTTTAAAACAGCTGTTTAAGTCGGGTGAAATTTCATCCAACTGTCACGCGACAAGCCTTTCCTTAGCAACGACGTTGCTAGGGACCGCGGAACACTTCGAACTGCAAATAAAAACGGTTCGATTCGTGTTCGATTTACTACGTGGCTTGGCGGCTGTACTAGCTTTTTCTCGGCATGGTCCTCCACGCTCCCCTCCCCACTTTGACCCACCACGGTTTGTGCGGCGATACTACCTACCTTCCGTTATCTCTGTAGTAAAACAATTTACCCAAACACTGACCGTCTTACCTGATAACCTTTTCTGCAATTCTGTGTGCAATTTCTTGAGTCCTCGTTGCTTAAAATTGGAAATATTACCACGGACAGTTTTTCTCACAAGGGCAGCGCCATTTTGATTTCAAGTAGCTGGGCGATACCAATAGCTGTATTTTCCAGGGTGGCAGGAATTTACTTTTTTCCAGGACGAAACCCATGTCTCCGCCAGCCAGTGTTTCTTTAATATTACGTCGAGGTGTAGAACGATCATGATTGATTTTACAGACCATTTTACAGAATAAATGATGCATTAAAGTATTCCGATGAAGCCTTCTTAAAATTTTGTGTCTTATAGTTTATTCACCGTGAATACGTATTTCCAAGGAGGTTAAAGTAACGTTATATGATTTTTAACCTCCTTGGTATTTCTTTGAAAAAACTGAAGGTTGCGAATTTCCCCTCGTCTATGCTTTCAACTAATCTCAAAGCAGATCTTGCGGTAGTTTAAGACAGTAACATAAGCTGGGGAAGGAGTTTAGCTGGCAGAGGAGTTTTATTCTACTGTCTTAAACAACCGCAAAATCTGCTTGGAGATTAGCTTTCAACGTGAAAGTACCGATTATCAACTCCCATCAATTCAGACAGAAATAACCATAGGAATCTTAACGAGCATTTAACCTCCTTGCCACGAGTAATACATTTTGCATGGTTCGTCTATTCGACATTTTATCTACGCTAAAGTCGCTACCTGATTAGAACCTGAATCATTAGAGAACACACTCGCACACACTACTGTCCAAGCAGCGGTTGAATAGCGCAGATATAGTAGTAGTCGGAAAAATTACACGGGCGCTCTTTCTTGGAGAGTAGCACACACCACCTTTCTGACGAAACGCCTTTCCGGGGTGCTCCACAAGCTTTCTATGTCCATAACCATAATGAACTTACATATAATGTCCATATGAATGACATTAACTCTTTTATTTTGACATTGACAAACTACAATTGCGTGTTCGGCAACATTGTCTCCTAGGGCACCAGACCGGGCTTCACTCAGCTCCTGATAATAGTCCTATACAGTGTAGTACATTTATGGGACCTATCAGACGTCTAGGTGCATGTGATGATGACGTCAGCTATATGAACCAGAAACAAGCCCACTCTCCCTTGAATAATAGCGCTTTATCATTTCATTAATAACACCTGATGGGGATGACATGTAAAGACCCCGGGCACTAACTGACAGGACTGGAACGATCAGTCACGCGGTTCAACATCACTCAGCAATGGCGGACAAACTGGTAAGTGATATCACTCGGGAGTTTCTGGTCTGTCAGATCTGTTTGGACGACTATAGACAACCGAAAGTTCTCCCGTGCCTTCACACTTTCTGTCGGCGGTGTCTGGAGCGAATGGTCGGGAACAAGACGAAGATCTGTTGCCCGACTTGTCGACAGATTTCTACATATCAGTATGAGAACGGTATCGCCGGTTTAAAGGACAACTTTTTCGTTGGCAAACTGCACGACATGGTCCGCAACGCAACACACCGCGAGGAGGCTCCAGAAAGGCGCTCAGCATCGAGGGCTGTGTGTAGAAGCTGTGGCGACATGTCCAGTACAACCAGGTATCGTGATAATTGCGACGACTTCCTGTGTCAGAACTGCGTCGGCTCCGACCTTCGCACGAGGGCGTCACCGCGTCGAAAAATGTTCTCGTCCACACCGACAGAGAGTAAAGCAGAAGGAACCCAAGAGACGGAACGAACTTCGCATTCATTACACGCAGACCCTGATGTCCTCTATTGTAAGTCTTGTCATGACTTCATATGTCGAAAAGGCAGCCTCTCCAAACACAGAGCACGTCTGCACTCACAGGTACGGGAGACCGCTGAGAGAGAAACTTCGGAAGTCAGGGCGCTCCTGGTGGAGACAGAGAAGGTTGCTGCACTTCACGAGAAGAGACTACAAGAGCTGAATACAAGGCGTGAAGTATGGCAGCAACAATGTGAAGAAAATATTGCGAAGATAGAAGAGCAAGCCAGGCGGGCTATACAGACGATACAGATGGAAAGAGACGAGAGAATAAAGCAGCTCAAACGTGTGGAGACCACAAAGAACAGGCAGTTGTTAGAGAACATCACCGCGGTAGCCGTGAGCGCAGCCCGTGTTCGAGGTAGCTGCACATACGCGAGGGAAGTTATAGAAAAGGGCACTCCTGAGGAAGTCTTGGCTGTTGCACAGGAGGTAAAAGAAAGACTGAAACAGTGCTCCAAACTCAGGGCTCCCAGTTTCTCATGACTATTTGGAATATATAGTAGGTAGGATCAAGTGCAATCGTGGCTGTTGTATTTGCTAGGTTGCACATCGGCACACCTTTGATCATTTTCAGTAGTTATCATATTACATTGTGTCAGACTGAAATGTTGCTTTCCTGTGTAATCTTAAGACTAACTGCACTCTACATAAAGGGAAAACAAGAGTTGGTGGGGAAAGCCGCTCGAGCAGCTTTACATTGACGACTGCTTCTACTGCTTCTAGTAGAGTTTGCTACAATTTTGTTCGCGACAGTAAGGAAGTACACAAGTAAGCTATCATTAGACAAAATCAAGTTGATAAATGGCTTACTTGTGACATTTTACAGACTATGGTTATGTACACAGTGCATGGCCTCAGGCAGTTTTATTAACTCCCGTTGAGTGGATATGTAAGCAGAATTATGAACTGAATCCTAAACTTTCAGAGTACTTAGAATAGCCATGTGCAATATGCATTTAACCTCCTTGCATTGATTGATCTCCTGGAGAGTATAACAGTGTATTGACAATAATCACAAAATGGATCACAATAGATACCCTGTAAGATATCATATTTGTTTTATTGGGACAAATGTAAAATGGCCTGTTGCTACAGGCAACTTACTTTGTTCAGTCAAGGACGTTATATTGGTTTAGTGGTACATTTGTTACAAAAAAGTTAAAGAAATTCACACCAAACTAAAATTTTATGCTGAAAGTTAGATGCTATGAATGTAGTCAATATAGAAGACCATTTCATACAAAAAAAGTCATGTAATGTACTACACTATTGCAATAAAAATAAGCTATACTTTATACAAATATAAAAAGACCACCACCTGTATAACACATTTAACTTTGTCAGTACTTTAGGCCATGTTGATTTGTTTATATGGATGATATCCGCGCTCGCACCAATTTTCGGCCGTTTCCACACACAAAAAAAAGTTTTCGACCACACAGTAAATTGTGCTAAGCAGCTGTAAAATGAGCACAAATATTCTGTAGATTGAAAAAAAAAAGTATCAGAAAATTCAGGTATAGGTCCCGTTCAGGTCCAGAGGATCATTTCCAGGTCCGGACCTGAACCTGATTGTCTGTGGAAACTTGAGAACTGGCAATACTCAAAACAATTGGTCAATTTTGCTCCAAAGGAATCTGTTTGATGGATTATTGGACTCCCACTGGCATTTTAAAATCCCATCTCCATGTAATAAAGGCTAACTGTCTCTGTACCGTTGACTGTAGAAACTTGGTACAATTGACTATAAACTCTACTTGACTTCACTCTTGTTGTCTTCTTGGCCCCCCGGTTAGACCCCAAATGGCTGCCGACATAGTGTGTCCATTTTGTAATTGGGGAAACCTGTTCCTCTGATTTTTTTTAAGGTCTGTTTTTTTCGGATTGGTCCAAGAAGAAAAAAATGTTTTGCACCGTATGATGTACTGGTTCCTACACCTAACTGTTGGTATACCATACTATGTGTGTTTAGTCCTATGTTAAACCTTCCTGGCCACTTTGATTTCATACTGAAGGCAACTTTTTTTTTGGCCAAACTTTTTTTTATTCGCTCGCTCGCTCGCATCAGTTTTGGAGTTCCCAGAGGATGTCATCCATATAATCAAATCAACATGGCCTTAACTACAATTAATAGTTGCCTCTTCAAACTTCAGGCATCAGTTGCATAACATTATGTACAGCGTTGTTAGCATGATTCAAAATTGCACATACATGTATGCATTGTATTGATTCAGTATATCATAGATTTTTACACAGTAAATACAATCTAGTCCTGTTCCATACAGAGAAGTCATGGCTTAGTGTTACTTTATCAAAACTTGACCACTTTCCAACAATAGGTCTACTGTCATTCATCTGCCTCGACATTTTTATGAATAGGCAGAATGCAAATATATAGTCAGCATAGTATATAGTCAAACTGACTCAAAGTCACATCACATTTTGAATTAAGTTTTAAGCAGTGTGATATTTTGAAAAGTACCAATAGCCTGTACATGGAATCCATATAGTTATCTAGAATACAAATGTTTGGTAGATTTCTGATATAGTTACATCTAGTAGTTGTACAGTTAAGGGCAAAAATGTATTGTTAATTGGAAATAAAAATTGCACACATTAAGACCAAATAATATCCTGATTACGCAAGTTTTCCACAAATTGCTGCAAAGGACCCATGTCGATCATTCACAACTTATTGCCAATGTTAATGCTGATAAAATGCAGCAGGGACTAAACCCTTCAACGCAGTTTGAAAGTTCTCAGCAGATCTTTTAGTCTTATCATGCTCTTGCTAAGACATCAGTATAGCATTCTTCAAAGTCTTGAACAGATTGTTCTCCCTCAGGAACAGGGCTGGTGGGTGGTAATGCCTCACTCAGCCGGGACACAAGGTCATCAAAGGTCGGTCGGAGGTCAGGCTCTACCTGCCAGCACTGCTGCATCATGGTATAGCTGTTTGTGGGAAGAAATAACAGAAACTTAGATAGGTGAAACCAAAAGTTCATTGAAGTTCATTTTATATAAGATCTGGTAATGAGACTGCCACAGACCAGTAATCAGCAATCTTTTGTTTAGTAGTGACAGCATCCACAATCAAATTGGTTCCTACTACAATCAAATTGGTTACTGGTGACTTCTCAATAGTGAATTAGTTAACAATGAACTCACCAAGCACTAATATTTCAAACAATTAAGCTTACAATGATTCAACTCACTGTCACACTGTGAGATCTTGAAGACTATCTAGCAGTATAACGTTAGATGTACAAAAATGTAACCTTGCATGGCATTGCTTAAGAAATGTAACATTACAGTTTAGTGCAGTTTGTTGATATTACTTCCACCTGCTTGGAGCCCCATGGAAAGAGTGGGTTTTCAAGGCTATATTCCCCCACTACAGTACTTACATGTGATCTGGGCAGTACTTTGGCTGCCTCAGCCTGCTGCCCCGCTGTAGGTACACGGCCAGGTCAAAGTTGTCCACATCTGGGTATGGGTTCACTCCTCTCATGGCTAGCTCCCACATCAACACTCCAAAGGACCACTGGAAAGACCAATCAAAATGTTTCTATGGAGCCTATGATTGAAGTAGATAATCATTTAGATACAACAATGATGAATGTTCTGCCCATACGTATCTACCGAAATAGCAGTGGATACTATGGGAAGAATACCCTAGAGAAAATCTGATATGCACACATACAAGAAACGCCTTTTCTAGCACACTAGGATATGTCATCTAGATGAACAAGATTCTACATACTAGTACTAACCACATCACTCTTGGTCGTGTAGGTACCATCTAACAAACTCTCCAGTGCCATCCACTTGACAGGCAGTCTGGCCTTCTTATCCCCACAGGTATAGTAGTCCTTCTCATACAGGTCTCGGGACAATCCAAAATCTGCCACCTTCACCACCAAGTCTTCACTAACCCTGGAGGGAAAAGGTGGGAGAAACTTAGTGAAAAACTTTGGGTAATCATCCAATTAGCAGAATGATCCATTGATCAAGCAATCATTTCAGCCAAAATCAGAGGAAGAAATGACAATTCCATTCCATAAATGAACTGGTCTTCGCTGGTGTTCAGTACCAGGAACAGTTCCTTCAAGGCATGTGAATCGTCTTCAGTACCAGGGATAGGTCTTTGTAAGTGTGTGGAATGTGTTCAGTACCAAGGACAGTTTCCTTAAGGCATTTAGATGGTGTTTAGCACCAAGGACAGGTCTTTGTTAGGATGAGGAAGGTTTTCAGCACCAGGAACAGGTCTTTGTTAGGATGAGGAAGGCTTTCAGCACCAGGGACAGGTCTTTGTTAGGGTGAGGAAGGTTTTCAGCACCAAGGACAGGTCTTTGTTAGGATGAGGAAGGTTTTCAGCACCAAGAACAGGTCTTTGTTAGGATGAGGAAGGCTTTCAGCACCAGGGACAGGTCTTTGATAGTGTGAGGAAGGTTTTCAGCACCAAGGACAGGTCTTTGATAGTGTGAGGAAGGTTTTCAGCACCAGGGACAGGTCTTTGATAGGGTGAGGAAGGTTTTCAGCACCAGGGACAGGTCTTTGATAGGGTGAGGAAGGTTTTCAGCACCAAGAACAGGTCTTTGATAGTGTGAGGAAGGTTTTCAGCACCAGGGACAGGCCTTTGTTAGGATGAGGAAGGTTTTCAGCACCAGGGACAGGTCTTTGATAGGGTGAGGAAGGTTTTCAGCACCAAGAACAGGTCTTTGATAGCGTGAGGAAGGTTTTCAGCACCAGGGGCAGGTTTTTGTTAGGATGAGGAAGGTTTTCAGCACCAGGGACAGGTCTTTGTTAGTATAAGGAAGGTTTTCAGTACCAGGGACAGGTCTTTGATAGTGTGAGGAAGGTTTTCAACAGGTTTTTGCCAGTGTAAGGGTCACATGCGTCTATCGAACAGTCTGTGACATAAGTAAACCAGCTGTCCAAACAAACGATAACATGAAGTTAAGCATAACTACATAAAATCATATAGAACAGCCTGCTCACATGCAGTTCCTGGCAGCCAGGTCTCTGTGAACAAACTTCAGACTGGATAGATACGCCATTCCCTTGCACACTTGCAGTGCAAATCCTAGGATGTCTTGTACAGTCAGCAACTGGAATCACAGTTAACCATCGGAGCATGTAAGATCAAACAGTAACAGGAGTTCATACACTGTAAGAAAATTGACAAAAACTGACCTGCCAAATACCACACAGTCTACTCCTCCACATTCACAAGATATATTCTACTGACAGTACTTTACATACATATGATAAATAACATAACATTATAGTACAATGCTAAACTTTCTTCCAACGCTAAGGTATACACGGATCAAATTTTCATCGACCACTATCACCTTCTAAAAGACCATTGATCCTGAAGAAGGCACCAGTGGTCGATGAAAATTTGACCCGTGTATACCTGTGATGGAAGAAATTTGAGTATTGTACTATGATTACTACCAACACAGATAAGCTTCCATGAAAACATCACATTATGTATATTTCTAGTCCTGTAGTACAACTTGAGATTCTGAAGTCCAGAGTTGTACCAGGTTCCATACCTGTTGAGGGTTCCTGATGAAGCTGTGTAGGTCCCCTAGCTTCATGTAGGGCAGGACGACCAGCGGAGCGCCCGTAGTGGGCAGACTGACCCCCACCAGGTGCAGGACATGCTCGTGGTTAAAGTCCTTCATCATGATGCCTTCCCGCAGGAAGTTCTCTATGTCATTCATGTCACAGTTGTCTCCTGGAAGGAAAAGACATTGTTGACATTTTGATTATACTTTATAGTATTAACAGCAAATAAACTAAAATGGTAGTTGATAAAATTAACCACACAATATATCATAAAAAGGACAGCACAGAAACTACAAAGCTGTAAAGGAAGCTTTTTTTTACTTAACCGAATCTTTAAGAAAATTAAGAAAGACAGTGTGAGATGATCAGTGTATATTTGTTTTTACAGTAAAGTTTGTCACTTATGGCAAAAAAATATATGGGAATTGATAAGATTCAAGCAAACATTGTTAACCACATAGTGCACCTACTGTTGAGAGTCTTGATAGCAACTCTGACAGGCTCCTTCTCTACTGGATGTTGGTATGTTCCATAGAAAACACTTCCAAAGAAACCTGCATTGTAAGACAAACATTAGTAGGCATAGTATCAATAGTAACACTGTTTTTTGACATGAACACTTAGTAACTCATTCTTTGTCATGCATACTGACCAGCATGATTTTATTGGCTGTTCGAAACCCTCTGCATTTAAGGTCAGATGCTGATCCACTTGTCTAAGTATGCGATGTGAGTCTGCCAGTTTTTTGTGCTTATCAAAGGGTGAACAGCTGCAGTACCTTTGCCAATGATGTTATGTAGGTGGAGCTTCTGTCTGGGGATCAGAGTCTCCTCCACAGATGCAGCCAGGTCAGGGTCATCACACCTCAGTCTGCCCAGGGTGTTGTTTTCATACTCAGATGGGAGGGACTCATAATCTGGGATGGGAATGAGGGACAGAGATGAGAGCTGAAATGTAGCTCACATTGTAAATGCATCTAAGTTATATTTTCTGGCTCAACAGGTTTATTGATTTTAGTTGCTACAGGTACAGGTAGTGAAACAACAGCTGCAATGTATACAAAATTAAATTTGTCAATGTGTCAAATAACTGGGCATAAATTCTAGACAAACAGTCTGTGATTCTAAAGTTTGTATTTTACAGGGAGAAATAAAGGTGACTGATCTTATTTGTTTAAAATGGACAAATAAGAGGGAGAAGGAGAATCAGAATTCTATTCTGTGAAGGTAACATATAAACCTCATTAAGACAAAGGAAATCAAAAGAGGCACACTTACTGTTGTCCCTGGACAGCTGCCTGGCCACACTGATGGGATCAGGCTGTGGTGCAGGACTGCTCATGTCCACCATGGCTATCTGTTCATCAGGGACATGCCACAAGCCGTTCCTATTGGTCCTCCTGATGATGGGGTTGCCATGGCGTCGCTTCCAGGCAACCAATAGAGCCACAAGGACCAGGATTGACAAAACAATGGCAGCACAGACATAGATGATGATGGCATCAGGGACCTTCTTGCTATGAGCAAACTGTAGTTTTAACTCACCAACAGTAAATTGAAGGTTTCCAACATTGACCTATAAATCAAATCAAAGTACAATACATTTAAGAAAGTTATTGACATCTCAAATAAGAGATTGTTTTCTGTAATTGTGCAAATTGTCACATATTGTAATATAACATATGGCAACATGTTTGAAATGAACTAAATCAAATTCAATGTCAAGGCAGTATTTGATCATTACATTACCATCACTGGTGCATCTGTATAGTTGCTAAACTTCTGGTCTTCTGGCAAAAGGCAGTGTAGTTCCTGAAACACAAGACATAAAACGTTAAAATGTGAAACAGAAAGGCAATTGCTGTGCAGGCTTTGTGATATAAGAACAACATGCAAATGTTGAACTTCTCAAAGCTTTGTGGATAAAGTTTCTAAACTAAGAGTAAGACAAAAGCATATCACCCAACCTGTGAGTTCAGCAATGTGACTCTGCAACTATGTTGTCCTACAAGCACTGTGAAGTCTCTGATACCATGTGCACTGTCAAGGTGGTCACCCTTCAAAAAGAGAAAGGAGGATCAAAACTTAAAAATATGTTTGTCTGTTTTATTACCTTCCAGACCAACTTTGAATCTAATGGCAGTTCATACCTGTTATCTAATTGTAATGACAATACTTTTTCCATGCATTCCGTGAAGCTTTAACAAAGTTACTGTAAATGGAAACAGTTGCAACATTCATCTACATGACGTACATCAAATTTCTTCCAATGTTTTCATCATACATGAATGTTAATCTACTTGAGAGGCTCACTTGCAGTCACAGATACATACCCTGAGCATCAATGTTCTCCCAGTCTTGGGATATGCCTTACTAAGGTCGAAACTGAAGAACACAGGGTCAGGGTAATAGGTAAAATATCTCAGGTCTGGAGATGGCTCATCCAGCACTCCATCTAACACCAGAGAGAGCTGTACTGTGATTGGCTGTGGAGCTGGGAGTGGGTGGAGCCTGCTGGAGATATTGGGTGATTGACAGATCATCTGAGTTGACCTGGCTGACTCTGCATGGATGCAAGTCTGGGAGGAAAACATTATGGATTTTGAAAGATATTCTTGGTAATTGAAATCATCATATATGGATTTTACATACTAAGTTTATAATATCATGTAGTTTCTAGTACTGTGCTTCTGCTGTTTTAACGTTTTACCTGAACTTCGTGATAGTCTGAATATGTTATTGGATAAAGTATTTTCCATGTCTTATTCCTTGCCTACCTGAAGGAATGAGACCACTTCATTCCCCTGTAGAAAACTGAAGTTCATCCTGGGTTGAGCCACACTATGTAAATTCACGCCTGTCACATTGAGTTCAGTACCTCCACTGGAAAGAAAACATTTCATGTTCAAAACCTTTTGAATAGAAAGAAATGCCCTGTCAACCTGAATGATTTTGGTTTATGAAAACGTACACATGAGGAAATGAGCCCAAGTTAATGAATGGATGGTGGTTTCAAACTGCAATATCATGAAAATGTATTGGGAAAAAATATGCAATTTCAAATCCTGTCCATCAACTTGCTAAACCTAGATACCCTGTTTTTAAAAACAAGCATTATATATAAACAATATTCTGTTGAAAACAAAACATCTGAATCATAAGAGGGATTTCATGTTGACAGTTGCTTAGTAAAATATCTACTAGTGTATCACCTGTAAGAGCTTCTCTTTGGGATGATATCAGTGACTGCAGGGTTTTCTGTGTATGTGAACAAGTCATCTGTGTATCGTGTGGCTCCGTCCCAAGTCAGCGAGACAGGTCCAGATGTCGGTGTGGATGATGGGGCAGTCATACATGCCAGTGTGTCATCTGAAATACTGGAAACAAGAAGATCATTAGTTAGTAACATTCAAGAAGTTCAAAATTGCCTCAACAAAAATTCAAAGCTTCAAAACAACTACTGAGTATCTGTCATGTGAGAAGCATTGGCTGTATGTTATCTGCCATACACTAAAACAGTGTTTCATTTAATCAACTCTGGAGATTTTTAGATTGCTTATCTTAATGTGTGAATTCTATATACAATGCTCCAGTTCTTAACTGTTCTTACCTCTGTATCCTGCACACCTGTCCCGCCACAGAGACCTGAGGACCCCTGCTGGTATCCAGGTGTTGTCCTGTGATTATAAGGACTGTCCCACCTGCCTTGGGTCCCAGGGTTGGGCTGATGCTTGTCACTTGGGGATCCTGTAGTCATTATGAGAACAGCAATGAAATATTTAGTTCAAACAGAGTGCTAGGTGGCTAGGTGGCCCTTCGGTTCTGAAAACTCAAAGGTTAATGTTGATGTAAGCAGTAGACCTGTCCTTGGTGCTGAATGACAACTGAGTCTGATTCTGAACAGCTTGCTGGAAGTACAAAATGTACAATACACAATATACATTAGTTCTAACATTGATGTGAATAGCAGACCTGTCCTTGGTGCTGAATGACACATTTCTCAGTCTGACATAGTTGTGAGTCTGTCAGATTCTGAGCACCTTGTTGTAAGTACAATATACAATGTACATTAGTTCAAAGGAGGTCTGGAATGTGTGGAAAGCATTACTAAGACTCACCACATAGCTGAAGGGTTGCCTGGAGTAACCTGTGCCACTGATGGTGTAGCCCAGAGCAGCAGACTCCTCATGGACCTCCACTGTCACATGGTCCTGTGCTACCTCACTAGGGGCTGTGGTGCACACAAGTCTACATGAACACAGACAACAACAGGGATTAGGTTTGCTAGTCATGATCCTACTGCATTGCACTATCCAGTATGAAAAAGTACATGTATAAGCTTTGTATAGCATACACTTCAAGTTTGATCTGCTTTCACCTTTCAGCTATGCCAACACATTAAGAAATACATTTCTGAAAACTTTAACATTGTTTGCCTCCTCGTTGAAATGTCACACCATTTACTTGTGAATTTTCACTGGGGATAGAAAGGGATAAAAAGCAACTTGAACCTTACAACTCCAAACTGATAAAAACTGCAGCTTTCTTGATCACATGTGTGCTATGTTACTAATCAGCTACTTCATGTACATAAAAAAATGTTTTCTGGTATCAATTTAGTTCAAAAGAAAGAAAAAATTGTCATTGCCTTGCACTTACTTGTTGAAGTCACTTGCATGCTCCACTAGTGCGCACTCCTGTCCCCAGATCCTGACAATGTGCGTGTCAGCCATGGCCATGTCACCAAGGTTGTCTCCCAGAATTGTTATATTTGTACCACCATCTATTGGCCCGGATGTGGGACTAAACTGAAAACATAATACATGTATGTAAGATCATTGTAAATTAATTAAAATGTCATATATAACTTACATGCACAGAGATGTGGGTTTGTATCTCAAAAGTTTTAAAATGTAGATGTACCTCAGTTCTTCTGTGGTATTGTTACCAACAACATACAAACAAGCCTCTTACTTTGAAAACAAGGCATGAAAGGGTCCTTCTACAGTAGCAAGGTTAATTGAAATACTAACTCTTCAGCCCCCTGTGACTAGGGATATTATATATGAAGAGGCGTCCTAAAGACAATTACACCTGCATTCTCCGACAACCTCTAACCCTAACCCTGATCCAAACTCTTACATAGAGTTCTCATAACATAAAGGTGTAACTGTCTTAACATAAAGGTGTCATAACATAGGGCGTTGGCAAAACATGACTGCTTACTTCATAGATGACTGGAGGACAGGTATCTCTGGACCACTGGATGTCCCTCATGCAGTCCTGCCTTGTACTGCAGGCTCCCTGTGTCTTGCACCAGCCACACTCCAGGGCTGGGTCCTCCACAGTGATGCAGGTCCCACAATCCTGGTACAGGCTGCAGCTCTTCATGGGTATTTTCATCACCTGGGTTCATACAGAGTACAACAAGACTGGTTATAACAATATAAGGAGTATAATAGTGTAGTATAATGTAGGAGCTAAAAGTTTAAGGGATGTTAATGACTTTACTTATTTGATATCCAAAAGCTATATATTGAGTAAATTCCAGAGAAGTATCAATCATAAAATCACCAATTTGAAAGTATTTTCAGAGGACAAAAGTTGACAAATATCATTTGCAATGTCACCATGTCAGAGAAAACATGGCTCATCTGCTACCCTCACTTTGAATTACAAGCTTTGAACACAAAGACTGGGGATATACAGCATTGTCAGACATAAATGTGACATATCCCAGTGCTTTGTACCCCCTATCTCATCACTACAACTGTTTGGCAAAGCCCCAAAACTAACACATCAAAGACATCCCCCGAGGACTGTGGATTATATCATGAGGCAGATAAGCACCAGTTGTTCCTGTTGCATTAATCAGAAAGAAAGTTTTCCCACAAGGAAACTGGCTACATGAACAGTCTAGACTGACAATAGGGAAGGGAAATGTTCCAGTGTAGGAAGCAAAATTTTGCATTTCGCATCTTCAGTAAACATGCATCTATTTTTGGTATTCAAGAGGCACACACTGCACACCTTCTTATCACAACAACACTCAGACTAAGAATTAAGGTTATTTAGTGTCTATGATGATCACGAAACAAAATTCAAATTCATGTACACCTTTTTAGAATCACCCACCTTTCACTTGAGGCCACTGAACAACTAAAGATTGCTCAACAAATTTAAGAGATAACTTTTTAAAGTTGTGTTTGTTTTGTTGTCCTTTAAATTATGCTTTTACACCATATTGAACCATATCCTAATTATGAAATCAAGGCTTAAACAAATCTAACTTTGGTCACTGATTGCAATTGCAGTCTGGTAGAAATAAAAAGAGGGTCAATCACAGATGATATGGCTCCAAACAGGAACACCCACCTGTTCCCCTGCCATGACATACAGGTGCTCCTCGGAGGGGTCCATCTCCATGTCCCTGTTGATGGGATGTCCATGTCCAACATCCAGGCTGATGAGGGGTTTGTTATCCATATGATCATCCAGCATAATCTGGCAATGCAGATAAAAGTTTGAATTATGATATCATGATTAGACTTTTAAGCACCGGTACCTTAATTACGATGTTGCAATTGGTCATTCAATTCAGTTATGTTGCTCAAACACCTTCAACCCTCTAATCACAATCAGTTTCAATGATGGACATAGAAATTTACAAGTACTTCAAAATAAATATAGCATGCAATCTACTCTAAACATTGAATTTTTTTTGTCGTTCAATATTAGTGGCTCTTACGGTGACCTGTTCAACACAAACTTAAGACCACCACAAAAAATCTTGGTCTGTTTTCTGCCTGTCTATCTCATTGTTTCAAGCGTGAACTTAAAACAACTGAGAAGACTGAATACTTTCCCTACCCCCAAATCTACCGTACCTTATGAATGAATCCATCTGCAGTACCAAGCATGGCCACTGTGTGTCCCTGTTGCACAGTGACAGCCAGGCTAGTGACCAGCTTGTCAGAGAAGCTGTCTTCATCCAGGACACTGTAGTCATACAGCTCTCCATCCTCCGAGATTTCAATTGGACCAATCACACCAGACCCACAGAAATCTTCATCTATTTCTGTAGTCTAAACAAAAAATACTAATTATAGTAGAATTTGTCTACATGTAATGACCAAGTCTTTTTTTCTAGTATTAAACCACAGTCATTCCTGACCTGACAGTTATTAAATACTGTCAGCCAGGTGACCTTCCTCCAAGTTCCTGCAATGAGCCACTCTTGCCTTTCACCAAGGCTTTCCTGGTGACAGACATGAGACAGCAAGTGTGCAAGTTCAGCATGATTAAGCAGATATGTTAAGTGGCCACTTTTCTCTCTATACAGGTACAATGTATGTCAGACAACAGACATTTGGTTTCCTGTTGAAAACTGAGATGTGTACTAAGATGGAAATGGAACTGCAATTTCTCTTTAAAACCCAAGAACTATACAGGTGAAAGAAAGTTGCTGACTGCTTTCAATGTGTGACTCATAGGATCAAGAGCAGATGTTTTCTGTCTTTCAAAGTGAGTCATAGTTGGATACCTTAGACTTATCAGAGTAACACTCTACTAAAGAATTTTATCTGTAGGGAGACCATGTTTCACAGATCCCCAATCTTTCCAAAACATAAATTTCAAACTAAATCTGAGCTGCAGGTCTAAATGCTTTTAAGTCCTGTTTGCTATGAAAACATGGTCAACTGACACCTTGTGAGAAATCATAGGTTTGCTGTAAGCAACTCAAACCACTTACTGTCTCCTGGCAGACTCTGTTGTGGCCTGGCTGGTACAGAAATGCCAGACCTGGCTGTCCCTCGCCTCCGTAACAGGACTGGATTCCATCCTGAAAATGTGCACGAACATCTGACATAGGGAAGGTGCACAGGACTGAGCCGTTTTTAGGGACTGGGCTGTCCTCAGATTCACTCTCTGCAAAGACAGCAAATAGAACCTCATCTGTTGTGGTCATACCAGGGTAGACCCAAGTCAGGTTGCCTCCAGGCTTGTGCAAGGCAGCAGCCTGTATGATGCCATAGGCTTTTTCATTGTGACCATAACAGGTGATGGGGAGTTCAGTGTAGGAGAAATAGGCTCTGTCATTCTGGCAAACACGGACAAGTCTGGAGTGATAGGACTGTGAGTCAACGGATGTCTTCTGAACTGTGAGGAAGTAACTGAAGCCATCGTGACTGAAACCATCCACATATTTGATTCGGTAATCTGCGGCATAGTTGCTGTTCACAGAGACATACGAACGCTGATGCTGAGTTTGAAGAGCGAAGTTGAACTTGTATTCTGTGGTGTGACTGAGTGTTCTTGTTGAAACTGCAGGGATGGAGAACTCAGCTGGCTTGTCAGGTTCATATTCTGACCCTACATACAGACTTTGAGAACCATCATGCCCAGGTGCGAAGAAGGCGACAGCTGATTCACCTGAGGCTACATATGTGGCCCTGTCGTCATCATTGAGAACATATTGTCCCGATGCAATGTTGTCCAGAGGATGGACCGAACAGGCGCCCTGCAGTACTGATCCACATGCTAGGAGGACTCCGAGCGACTCGTCAACAAGTAGAACCTTGTTTTCGTTGTCTGACAGGACCTTTCCTTCCCTGCAATGCTGAGCGAATGGTCCGCATCTCGGACTGTCCCAAACCGGCCCAGACTTGTAGGTTTTCTGCAGCTCAAGGTCAGCAGACAGCTGGTACAAGATATTGGTAGCTCCCAGGTAGACCCTTCCTGAGTTCTTGTCCACTGATAAGTGCTGAAGCCCCTGTCCTACCTCCCCTGGTCGGAAGTTTGGAAATTCCTTGGAATGCTGGCTGTTCCCTCCCGCAAACAGCAGACACAGGGTCAAACTGAAGTTCACAAAGCACATGATAAAACCTGGTGGTGCCATTCTTGCACAGCTGCTGTTGAGACTAACAATCAGACCAACTTTACAGGAACATACACGGTAACATCAAGCTGGCCCTGCAAACTCAGCCTAACTGACCGAGAAGGGGAAGTAAAAAGTTGCTGACAAGACTTTCTGAAGTTTGGAAGACTTCCCGGTTGGGGCACCACCAGTCAACACTTCCGGTCCGCCTGCCAAAATTAAAGTATGACAGCAGCCCCGCATGTGAGTCATCAGAGCGCTCACAAACACAGACAGGTCTAACCACATGTTAGAGTATAACTTTCGAGATAAAGCAGACTTGGAGAAGCCAGAAGGATTGAGGAAGTGAGATCCCTGGAAAAGTGGGCGGTTCTAACGTAATCCTGCTTCAGGGATTAATTAATACAACCTGTGCACTGCAGGAGTAGGGCACAACCGGAACTCACTTAATAAGCGTGTCACGAAGGGTGTCACGAAACCATCTGTACGTATGAGGATTAAAATAGAAGAAAACGTCAACATCGCCCTACCTGCAGCTATTGACCTTCGCTGACCTCGATCTGGTTCAACTTGACCTCGATTGACCAACGATTTGGAACATCGCACTTCTGATTCTTATCAGTCAAAAAGTGAAAGTAAAGGTCTCCCCAGAGAAATGCACTGCGCAAAATTGAAAACGTTCAGCACAGGAGTTTTGAACGTTAAGTTACATGTATTTTATTCTTTAGAATATCTCATCAACATCAGACGAAAGTACAGCTTTAAATTACGATTTTTTGCCCAAAGCGTCATCGATTTAACAATATCAATAAACTTTAATGTCATATATCTACTGTATTTGCTTTTTTCATAGATCTGTAAATGCCTAAAAATATAAAAACGAGAGGAATTATGTGAACAAGTTTTACTTGAGCCAGAGGACAAAAAATCTCCCATTGCCAAATCAAATATGTAGCTTTTACATGTGTCAGTTACATACATCCTCATCAACAATTGCTCATTTGTTCTTCCTACTGGAATCATCTGCGTATTCTTATTACAGGTTTGCGATAGCAAAACCTGTTCTGTTTTTCGTTGCATTCATGGGCGCCGCCATTTTGTTTTGAGGTGTATGACGGGAAGGGTGGCGCCATTTGGATTTGATGGATTAGTGTGTTGTATGAAGTGATGTGATAAGATGACTAGGAAATGTGATCTTGTGCTCTTGTCGGAAACGGCAGGACGGCAAGAGCCACAAGCATGAAGGGTTAGTGTGTTGTATGAAGGAATTGGATGGGATCTTTAGGAAATGTTGTTAGTGTGTTGTATGTAGGGATTGGATGGGATGGTTAGGAAATGTGATCTTGTGCTCTTGTCGGAAACGGCAGGACGGCAAGGGCCACAAGTATGAAGGGTTGGTGTGTTGTATGAAGGAATTGGATGGGATGGTTAGGAAATGTGATCTTGTGCTCTTGTCGGAAACGGCAGGACGGCAAGAGCCACAAGCATAAAGGGTTGGTGTGTTGTATGAAGGAATTGGATGGGATGGTTAGGAAATGTGATCTTGTGCTCTTGTCGGAAACGGCAGGACGGCAAGAGCCACAAGCATGAAAGGTTAGTGTGTTGTATGAAGGGATTAGATGGGATGGTTAGGAAATAATATGACCTTGTGCTCTTGTCGGAAACGGCAGGACGTCAAGAGCCACAAGCATGATGGGTTGGTGTGTTGTATGAAAGGATTGGATGAGATGGTTAGGGAATATGATCTTGTGCTCTTGTCGGAAACGGCAGGACGGCAAGAGCCACAAGTATGAAGGGTTAGTATGTTGTAAAGTTAGGAAAATTACGACAACATCTCCAACTTGGACATGTAACAAATATATACAGGTTCCTTTAGTTGCCGACTGGAATTTGAAGATCAGCACATGAAGGATAAAGAAATGACGCAGAGACAAGAATTTCCGTACGCTAGGCACGGAATACGTTTAACATTATAACAGACTTCATAATGATGCTATCTCACTCAGGCCTTAACTGAAGTTCTCTATTGTCTCTCCTGAACTGAACTCTCTTACCTTACACTCTCTTGTCTTCACATTCTGTCTCAGTACCAGACAAATGTCTGCTCTCCCGAACTGCCGTAGAAATCTTCCGTCTTTGTATTCTGTTTTACCTGACAGACATCTACTCAACTCCGCTCATATCACTCAACATTGGTTACTTGTACATCTCGGTCTGTTGCAGTTTACGTCATCAAACGAATAACTGTCTAAGAATAACAATCATAGTACAATAATACATCACTACATTAATACATTATTACATCTAGCAAACGTTGTGTTGTATCTTCTTGTAAGTGACGGAGTGAAAGGCTGCTGCAGCTTGTATGCACAATATACTTGTAAGGTCCCATTGATGTATTACTCCGAGTTCCAAAAAGTCCCAAAAAGTAAACGGCTGCATGGACGTGTATTTGTAGCGTTGAGAAACTCCCGAAAACGTTAGATTGGTAAAAGTCTGTTTGTAACTCAAGAAATTTGCAGGCAACGTTTGAATTATGTAAATGACATGCTAGAAATAATATGTTGACTTATTCATATCTGTAAATATGCATATACGTCTGCTTAGTTGTATTGTAAGTACTTGTTATAATCCTCACGAAAGTCGCTGTACTTTTGTCGTGTCAATAAAGATTTCATATACATTTGGTTGGGATGTCTACCATTCGTATATCCACCCTTTAGACCGTCGTTGTCTAGGTCAATTGAATTATTTTTTTACATTCCTTAATATGACATAATAGAATAGACAACAGGCAATCGTAAAAGTCAAATAACGCAGACAGCACATATATGTTACTTTTGTTAGTCCATGAATTCTCTAACTGCAGTCAGTTTTTCCTTCAATAGCAGCGCAATCGCTTGGTTGCATGCGGCTCTGCTGCCGGTCTGGCATTTCCCTCTCATGGCCTTGCTCCTTCGGGCAACATTGTTTCTGGTTTTGCATGGCACCCAGCCTCAGTGCCCTTGTAGCAATTTGCACACGGATGTCCTTCCCTTCAGTGATACAGCTCGTCTTCCAGTGTAAGCCATCAGCGACGTCCCTTGCAGCGGTAGGAGTTCGTGTGGATCTCTCTTGCCCGACCTGTGCTGAGATCGAGAGATCAGAGAGACACACACATATCAACCTGTACCTGAACACTTATTAAGCCCAACAAAATATTCAAAATATTCGAATATATTGATTCGCTTTTGAATAAGAATAAGAAGAATAAAAGTGATAAGGAAAAGAATAATAAGTCCATGTTGATGAGATGTTTCCTTTTCACTGCAAGTATTATAGTTGTACTTCTTAGACATCTTTATGATGAGCCCCTGCAACAAGAATGCCAAAAAGGACAGGTCAATTGCATTTACCTATACATTTGAAAAATCCAAAACTAACAATTAAATCAAGTTCCACTGGGGGAAAGGGTATCGGATGTAGCCATATTCGAGCAGGGATATTTGCGTATTTGTAACAAATGCTAGCGAATGCAAACGGATTCGAGTTGGATCCCTAAAATATCCGAAATTTGGATTTTTGGGATCCGGAATGAAAAGACTCAAAAATATCCCAAAATGGGATTTTCCACGGATGCGAAGTCGTTTTTTTAGGGATTTCTTTGAATACCTGGAATGATCGGATCGCAAAGAATCCCCAAACGGTATTTCCCTCGGATGCGAAGTCGTTTTTCAAAGGATTTCTTCGAATACCTGGAATGAACGGGTCACAAAACGGCCTTGCGGCGGATGCGAAGTCGTTTTTATAGGATTTTCCTCGTATATTTGTCATGGTCGGATCCTAAGAAATCCCAATGCGGCATTTGCCGCGGATGCGAAGTCGTTTTTTTAGGGATTTCTTCGTATGATCAGATCATAAAGAATCCAAAACGGGATTTTCTGCAGATACAAAGTCACTTTAATAAATTTTCAGCACATTTGACAAATCACAATATCATGTGTGCCCAATTACTTTCTTATAAAAGGCTAACACGATTTGAAATGGAAAAGAATGCACAGAATAATCTTATTCTAAACCAGTCCTGAGAAGAACTAAACGACGTAATGTCATCGAGGCCGAATCCTGTCTGCCACATGATATGTATACAGATACAATATTGCAACAAGAATGGGTTATACCAGGTATGTACAGAGAGTCCCTGTTATCTAATTATGCTAAGGGAAAGTTGAATCCTTTAACCGCCAATATCACATGACTTCTTATACTTCCAAATAGAATATAGGATCAAACGTGAATACAATTTGACTTTTATGTAAAGCTGACATGGGAGTCTGTGGCTAATCTTGCTTCTACGAATATCTGTTTCTATTACAAATCAAAGTCTTCGCGATGTCCAACTCTATTAAAGGAATTTCCACATCCGGCTACAGGATACAGATAGTGAATCCAGCTTGTAAAGTACAACTAACATGACTTATAGTATCAGTATGTACAGCTTCTCGCAACAGCACAAAGTCTCCTTTCTACTAGTGACAGTGCTTCGCTTCTTTTCAGGCTAGTTACGCCCTGATCCCTCCCAGCTCAAATCCTTCTGTGCCCTTCCTGTAGTCCAGTGTTCTCCCAGCTGTTGACACGGCCACAGAATGTCGACCCGCCTTCTGAAAAAGAGAAAGAATAATCCCATCAAATTTTGAGATAGCTAAAGCATCCATGTTTGATGGATGCGTCCGTCAAAGTAATTAGGATGTATATGAAAAGAAATGGTGATTGGCTTGTTATACAACAGGAACAAATGCATGATTTTGTGGTATCGCCATTATCACCGTTACATTCCGCATTATCATACCAAAAAAGTCCCCCGGGAGGGCGCGGCAGAAACAGTCTAGCGTTGCATAATTAGTGACAAGGTGTGATCTGCTTCCCCGACCGGACATTGCATTGTGTACGAGACGTCGCATATAAACAAACACGTAAACACCGTTGGAACAGAATGTTCCTATGCGAATGAATACCAGGCTTGAGACAAACATATGTGTAACAGTTATACAAGTACTGCTTTGATGACGATTCAAATTTTTCCCAAATAAGTCAACAGTTACTCAGCAAGTATCATGCTTGTGACTTGTGTTTTGTAAGGCTCCGTTATGTCGTTTTCTGATAAGTTTCTGTTCAGCCCAAGCATACCAAAAGCGCTACTAACTACTAGCCAACAAGGAATGTAGTCACAAAGACGAATTCAAAGCGGGTATTGTTTGGAAACAATCATTGTATAAAACATACCTCGCCGTGAGATCCGCAGGACAGTGATGTAAAATAGCTCCAGGACGCCGAACTACAAAACAGGGCTGGCTGTTTCAGTCCCTCGATCGCCGTCCCGTCCGTCGACTGCCACTTGAGTTTGGTCACCGCCTCAACATCACCCTACTACAGAAGTTCACACACGTGTGTACAAATCCATATCCCGAGTTCAACGTTTCAAAACTCAAAGTTTGAGGTACAAAAAGATTGCGGTCCTCACGGGCAACGCTGACTATCTCCGCTTTATTTTTAAATTGACTGATGTGCAGTCTGATTGGTCAGAGAGACAACGATTGGATTACCCACAATACACCGCCCCAATGTACGGATGCAAAAAAATACAGAGTCGTATATTTAAGATATCCCAAGATTACCAACAATGCACTGCTCCAATGGAATCCCCTCCACTGGAGCAATCCACTGGAGCAGTGCATTGTTGGTAATCTTGCCACGAATGCAGAAAAAAAAAATTCGCATCCTTACGAATCCGAGTATCCTAGTATCTAGCGTAACGTGGATTGTCTCACTTGTATTGACATTACAAACTGTGGTGTCCGAGGTACAAAAAGGGGGAAAGATATGACCAATCTAAAAAATAAAATATATGCTCAAAAACAAGAGTGCTAGCCACGCATACATAAAAGTAAGTATCCTTCGGATGCTGTGTTAGCATCCGCCAATTACGTAAGCACACGAATTCCGTGTTTGCATTCACAGCGATTCACGGATGCCAACAAATGCGTTACGGATGTGTATGTGATCCGTGACATTTGGTAATCTTGGGGATCCGTTAGCATCCGTCAGGATGTTGCGAATTCGTATACGTCTGCATCTGAACAGTTTTTGCTGATAAACAATAATCCTGACCGCGTATGCTTTTGTTTACGTTAAAAGTAAAGTATTCATACGAATGCAATGTTTAAATCCGTTAGTGACTTATAGATACCAACGAATGCGTTACGTATGTGTATAGGGTCCGTAATTTAGGAAGTATCCATACGGGTGCAGTGTTAGCATCCGTCACGAAGCACGTAAGTATACGGGTTCCGTGTTTGCATCCACCGTGAGTTACGGATACCTACGAATGCGTTGCGGATGTAAGTGGGATCCGTCATTTTTTGGGATCCGTGATGGTTTTTGGGATCCGTCAGCATTTGTCAACATACGTCAGCTTCCGTCAGGTGTTGCAAATTGTAATCCGCCAGCATACGTCTACATATTAGGTCCGTTCGTCTAGTGTTCATAATCCAACTATACCTGGCTCTGACCAAAGAACACGATCAATTATTCTAAGATCCTCTTGACTATGCAGAAGTGGAACTGGAAGCTAATTACTTACCGAAGTGCAGTGCGTGGGGGCAGTCGTTATTAATCATCAGAGACAGGTCCCAGAGCCGTGTTGTCTCCTCTCTGCCTGGCAGCGAAATGACTGCTGTGTTCGTAATCAGCTTGGTTTACGTTGCATCTGCATTACGCAATATGAATACTAGGCAGCTCATTGGCCAGCGACCATGGGTTATTCCATAGCGGAAAAGGGGGGGCTAGGAAAGAGGAGCAAGGTAGTAAACAACCGGCCAACATGTAGAAAAAAAAAGAATCTCACCAAACTTGAAAGCTTTGACATATTCATCTCCAAACATTCCATTGGCCGTGGCGGGGACTGAGGGCATGCTATAAGCCACAGCGACATACTAGTATCATGTGTAAAACACACGTAGAAAAAAACACCCTAACGTTAGTTCTAACATGATCTGTTCCCATTGTATTGCATGCGATTGCGCCAATAGGGAACACGTACGGTGACGACTCAAGGATGACAGTGAGTGCATAGTCAGGAGCACAATCTATTTGACAACATCTAGATGGAACCCATAATGATGAACAACCGGACCCTACCACTAGTTGCATGGGGGTGGTCCAAACCTCTTATAACATTAACACTATACAATAGTGGCGTGATCTGGCTCTTCTTTCCCTTCTCTTTTCTTCCTTCTCTAACTCTCTGACTACTTAACAAAGGGTGAGTAAGAAGGTGTGGTAAAATGTCGTGTATTGGAAGTCTAAACTTGAATACTGTTGTCTTCAAATATTAACTTGCTACATATAAGGAACATGAGTTAAACTAACTACAGAATATGTGAACAAGTGAACAAGTAAACAAATATAACGGTAACAATAACTTGAATAGCGTTTGTTGAAGCCTTGCATTAGGTTGTCCTTGCATTCCTTGTACTTTACATAAATTGTGTTGATATGGAAAAATAAACTGAGTAGAGTCCTTGCCGTATATACTATTCTTGAGTCCCATACACTCTAGATACGTTTTGTGTAGACATGGAGAAATACTAGTACATGGAATAAAGCTCTGCTTTAACCTTGTAGTATATACTGTCCTTGCGTTCCTGAATCCTGGTACTTTAGAAAAATTCTGTGTTAACATAGATAGAGAAATAAATCGTCTTAAATTGTTTAAACCTCCCATTAGGTTCTGTCCTTAAGTTCCTTGTGATCTCAATAAATTTTGTGTTGATGGTGAGAATAAATGGAATAATATTCTGTATCAATCTTGCACTAGGTTCTGTCCGTGAGTTCTTTGTACTCTAGAGAAGTTCTGTGTGGAGTCCACGGACCATGAAAAATAAATTGAATAAAGTTCTGTTTTGATCTTGCGCATAAAGTTCTGTTCTTCAGTTCTTTGTACTTTCTTTGTACGCTAGATAAATTCTGTGTTGACCTGGAAACTAAATGAATAAAGTTCTGTTTTAACCTTGTAGTAGGTTCTGTCCTTGACTTCTTTGTATAACTCTAGAGGGTTCTGTGTTGACCTTGAGAAAACGTTGAGCGTGAGTTCTGTTTTGTCTATAAAACAAAGTTCTGTGGGTGACCGTCGTGTTGACCCGGAAGCACAGTCTCCCAGTTGATTCACACAGACGGGGGTGGCTTAGGTGGGGGCCGAACCGCTGGATGATGATGTACAGGAGCATCGGACGGGTGTGGACGCTCTCCCTTCAGCTGCTGTGTTGCGCCTGCTGATGGAGGGGACGGTTGGTACTCTCCCTTTAGCTGCAGTGTGTCACCTGCTGATGGAAGTGAAGACTGGTTCTCTCCCTTCAGCTGCTGTGTGTCACCTTCTGCTGATGGAGGAGAAGGCTGGTTCTCTCCCCTCAGCTGCTGTGTGTCACCTGCTGATGGAGGTGATGACTGGTACTCTCCCTTCAGCTGTTGTGTGTCACCTTCTGCTGATGGAGGTGAAGGCTGGTTCTCTCCCCTCAGCTGCTGTGAGTCACCTTCTGCTGATGGAAGTGAAGGCTGGTTCTCTCCCCTCAGCTGTTGTGTGTCACCTTCTGCTGATGGAGGAGAAGGCTGGTACTCTCCCTTCAGCTGCTGTGTGTCACCTTCTACTGATGGAAGTGAAGGCTGGTTCTCTCCCTTCAGCTGTTGTGTGTCACCTTCTGCTGATGGAGGAGAAGGCTGGTACTCTCCCTTCAGCTGCTGTGTGTCACCTTCTGCTGATGGAAGTGAAGGCTGGTACTCTCCCTTCAGCTGCTGTGTGTCACCTTCTGCTGATGGAGGAGAAGGCTGGTTCTCTCCCCTCAGCTGTTGTGTGTCACCTTCTGCTGATGGAGGAGAAGGCTGGTACTCTCCCTTCAGCTGCTGTGTGTCACCTTCTGCTGATGGAAGTGAAGGCTGGTTCTCTCCCTTCAGCTGCTGTGTGTCACCTGCTGATGGAGGTGATGACTGGTACTCTCCCTTCAGCTGCTGTGTGTCACCTGCTGATGGAAGTGAAGGCTGGTACTCTCCCTTCAGCTGCTGTGTGTCACCTGCTGATGGAGGTGATGACTGGTACTCTCCCTTCAGCTGCTGTGTGTCAACTTCTGCTGATGGAAGTGAAGGCTGGTTCTCTCCCCTCAGCTGCTGTGTGTCACCTTCTGCTGATGGAAGTGAAGGCTGGTTCTCTCCCTTCAACTGCTGTGTGTCACCTTCTGCTGATGGAAGTGAAGGCTGGTTCTCTCCCCTCAGCTGTTGTGTGTCACCTTCTGCTGATGGAGGAGAAGGCTGGTACTCTCCCTTCAGCTGCTGTGTGTCACCTTCTGCTGATGGAAGTGAAGGCTGGTTCTCTCCCCTCAGCTGTTGTGTGTCACCTGCTGATGGAGGTGATGACTGGTACTCTCCCTTCAGCTGTTGTGTGTCACCTTCTGCTGATGGAAGTGAAGACTGGTACTCTCCCTTCAGCTGCTGTGTGTGGTACTCTCCCTCATGTGCAGTGGAAGCCTCCGATGTTGGAGGAGAGAGTTGGTACCCTACCTCTACCTGTGCAGTTGCAGCTTCTGCTGATGGTTGTGAAAACTGGTACTCTAAGTCTAACCTCACAGGTGTTGTGAGAGGCTGGTGCTTGTTCTTCTCTAGTATGGTAGGTGATCTTGCCTTTGTTGGCACTTCATTCATAGTAGGGTTGGGCATAGAGGTAGCATGGAGTATGTGCATGATCTTGGTTGACTGATGAGGTGTCATTCGGGTATCGGTTACAGGTCTGGGGCATGGCACGTTGTTGGTAAAGACACTGTGTAATATGCATGGCGTCGATCGCGTTGTGGATGGAGAATAGTTCGAGGTGGATCCATCAGAAAGTTGAATCTGATGTTTACTGAAGTTGATGATTAAACTGTTGGATTCCAAGAAAGAAGTTCCGGCTACAATAGGTTCGGCGAGGTCGTCAACCACGAAAGCATCAAATTTCAGAGGGATTTTCTCCCTGTAGAACGTAGTAGAGCACTCACCTATGACGGAGAGTCGCCGCCCATCTGCTTGGATTGACTTGAGATTTGCTGCGTGTTGCGATTTACGGACGGGTAAATTCAGACGCTGTGCTTCGGCAGCTCGGATCATGCTTGTTTCGGCTCCCGACTTTAAGTTGATCCTGATTGCGTGCCCCTCATGGAAGGCATCCAAGCGAGGTAAAGCACGAACGCTGACTCCCCTCGCCTGCGCACGTGGGGAATCCCCGACGTTGTCAGGACGTTGGTGGGGAGGGCGAGGGTACGATTTCTCTTCGCCTGACAAGAAAGGACAAGTGCTAAGGACGTGGTTGAACACTTGCCGTCCTGCCTGTTGACATATGGGACAGATCTTCTTAGGTCCTCGTTTCCTCGGGTGTGATGTTGATGGACCCGGGGTAGAAAAGTGTGGAAGTTGAGTCGGTGTGGAACACCATTCATAAGGTCCCGGATGTTGACTCGCCATGACATGTGCGGACTTGCTATTCTGCCCTTTTCCCCGGTCGTCGTTGCGCGTTATTTACCTGGTTGCGTGGCATCCAAGCTTCTTGGTGCGTGTGTGGGTTCTAGGAGACCAACCGGTGCCACCACGCCAATAGGGAACACGTACGGTGACGACTCAAGGATGACAGTGAGTGCATAGTCAGGAGCACAATCTATTTGACAACATCTAGATGGAACCCATAATGATGAACAACCGGACCCTACCACTAGTTGCATGGGGGTGGTCCAAACCTCTTATAACATTAACACTATACAATAGTGGCGTTGCGCAATTCCATGCCACCTGAATGAAACCTTTGAAACTAAAGAATTCTAAAAAGCAAGATACACCGTCACGAATAGTAAAATGAAAACTGTATACGCAGACAAGTCGTCCATCTTGATATTTTCCTCGTTAGCTTCTCGGGTCCAAAATATAACTAATAATACTGTGCTGTCAATTTATAAATATACACGACAACTACGTTTTCGTAAATATCTCAACACACTTAGGATATGTCGAAAAAGACCCACCGGTGCTAAATAGGTCACATGGTTCCTTGTGTTGTTGTTGTCGCAAATCCAGCGATGTCCAGCATTACAACAAGCTCCTCGGAGGTGGTGGGGTGGCGGGAACGTCTTAATACGTCGTACAAGAAATTGTTGGCGTTGGTCTGCATGATGTGGACAACGTACGGAAGGATGCCTTTGTGTTATCCAAAATGATGAAGCCCTTGGTTGCGCCGAGGATGTCGCCACCGCCGTATGCAGGTAGCCAACAATCAGTAATTCCAGTGCATTTCCAAGTCTGTCTTCGGAAACAACGGACACATCGAAGGGAGACATTACCGTTCATGAAAAGGAACAGAAATGAGACAGTAAACAAATATCAGGCCTGATTGTGGGAACCCCAAACGTTGTGTCAGACAGTATTAGCTTTCTCTGCTCCGGGGTCATCGGGTTATCGGGGTCATCAGAGAAATCCGGGTTTTGTCACGTTTTCAATTAAGCGGCAAAATAGCAAGGTGTCAGGTTCACACGCTTCCTGTCAATCATCCAAACTGTCATTTGGTTTGATTTCCTCTATCTTTTAACTGTCCCGTGTTCTGTGAAATAGGTGGGGGTTGTGATTTTAATGAAACGTAGACTTTTGGTGATCTACTCATTGGCAAACGCTCGGACAAATTGTGGCAACAGTTTGAAATAAACTTTCTTTCGGTCTCGTCGTGAAGACTGCATTCAGTATGCTATACTTAAACAGTCTAACGTGGACAAATAGCTGTTCATAACGACCTCTTTCTATCTCTAATGGATAAGCGCTTATTCTTATCTTAGACTGAGCTCTAGTAGTTTACGTTAGCCGAATTTATTGGGTGGTTTTATAGTACGGGGTTGGTCTTTAAAGGGCATATTGGCTTACCGTGATTTGTAGACGATTTGCAAAAGAATGTTTGACGTACATATCAGTAAGTCCTCCTTTAATTAACAATGTACATATATTTTCATTGCCTACAGGGTAATTGGTGTTCCATAAGAAGGAATATCATGAAAGTTGGAGTAGCCAGCTCTTCTTGCAATTATTTCACATATTGTATTGTTGACACAGTAAAACGTTCACCTGTTAGGGATGTGTGTGGATGTCCAGTTGCTTCAGTCTCAGCCAATACGTAAGTACAAGAACACTGATACTTCCATATCTATTTGGAATACCCCCAGTTTTGCCCTACTAGCTAGGTTACACGAATTTCTGTGTGCACTAAGGATCGGTGTTTTTACAAAAGCAGTTCTATATGTTAATATTTCAACAGGGCAATAGTCATTTGAGTGAACTTTGCCTCAGATCTCAACAGCATTTATAGACTTGATATATGCATTGTCGTGTTTAAGTAGGGCCTTAGAGGATAACGAAGTCTGCATGAGGGTTTTGATACCGAAAGCGGCTTTCTGTGCCTTTCAAGACAGTTGATTTAGCTAAAGAATAACTGCCTGACGAGGACAGGTCTGGATAAAGAGTGTAAATGCGTCATTTGGAAACTTGATGTTCCTGAAAGTCCATCCTATTTTTTTTTAAATCCACCACTTTAGTTGTCTTTAGTCTTGAATCTTCCATTTCACACAAAAGACGTTATATAAGCTTGTCCAGTGTACGCAACACAAAACACGGTTCTCTACGTCTACGGCGACAGTGGTGTCGTGTCTGGACATGCACCTGCATGATCATGAGTCATGGGAAATTCCCTGACGAGATGACGGCCAAAAACCCCCACGCCTCTACGGCGACAGTGGTGTGATGTTTGAACATGCAGCTGCATGATCATGAGTCATGGGAAATTCCCTGACGAGGTGACGGCCCAAAACCCCCACGCCTCTACGGCGACAGTGGTGTCGTGTTTGAACATGCACCTGCATGATCATGAGTCATGGGAAATTCCCTGACGAGATGACGGCCAAAATAACCCACGCCTCCCCACATGATCGTAAATGCGCGATTTTATTTTTACAAAAATGCATTTATGACGATTGTGAATAAACGACCTGCGGGATTTTTTTTCGAATGTCAATATGAAAGAAATGTTTTTTTGTTTTTGTTTTGCAAATGTCAATATGACGATTGTGAGTGAAAGAAATACGGGGTTCTTTACGGATGCAATTACGACGACTTTGAATTAAAGAAGTGTGGGATTTGTTACAAATGATGACGATGGTGAATGATAAAGACATGTGGGAAAGAAATGCTACTAGTTATAGCAGCACCCCAATGAGTCCACACAGTACATGTATACTAATTGTATAGTCAGGACCGTGCAACTGAACATAAAATGGACATGCCAGAGAATGATTTGTTTTTCTAATCTCCAAGCAGATCCTACGGTAGCATAAGACAGTATCAAAGCTGCCAGAGGAGTGAAGCCGGCTTAGGAGTGTATTTTGCTACCTCTGTGTTGGTAAATTCCATAGTGAACAGTTTAAACTTTGTTCCAACACAAAGAAAGAAACTCACCATAAATTTTCGGCCGAATACTCCGACCTTCATCAGATGAATGATTCGTTGCACTAATCCGGAAGTCGTCGGATGACGTCAGGTAGCAGCGAATCATAAATGGCGGGAAGGCGAATCCTGCCACCATCACCAGATTTTGTTTTCACCTAATCTCCAAGCAGATCCTATGGTAGCATAAGACAG